>NW_027191483.1:0-278528 GCF_011745625.1 Cladosporium halotolerans
CCCTCCCCCTCCCACTACCCTACATCTACCCCCCCGACGACCCCTTCAACCCCTTCGCGCCCGCCCTCCCGCCCGCTCAAGACCTCAAACCTCCCTCCTCGCCCCTCACGGCCTTCCAAGACGACGACTTCCCCTGGAATGAGGAGATGTAAGTCCGCCCCTCGGCCCTCTGCCGGACATCGCCTGCCCCGCCCCCCAAAATCCAAGCAGGGCACGTTCACTGACGGCAGCGAAATAGCGATGGACCGGCGTACGCCTCCAGCACCGCTTCCAGCGACTCAGACGACGAAGAAGGCGGCGGCGGCAGGAGGAGGGCGACGGCGTGTCTGGACCGGTTCAACGAGGACCCGTGGCATGCGCTTGTTGTGCTGGGGCTGAGGGTTTATTCGAAGGGGGAGGTGGGCGTTGTGGTCAGGAGGGATGATGGGGACGGGGTGGGATCTGAGGTGGAAGGAGAGGGGGAGGGGGAGGAGGTGTGAAGGGATGGCGCGGGAGCCGGATGGCGGGACGCTGGACGCGTAACGGGGGTGGATTGTGGACTTGGAGGCGATTGATGAGTTGCGTGATGATTCTGGGAGAGGATCTCGGCTCAGTTCGTTTTGGGAGACACAGCGATGAAGGGATACGGCATCTACACTCAAAGACTGACTGACGAGAGGGGAAAAAATTCTATACTTTCATTTTGGAGCGGTCTGTAATGCCGATACATAACACAGCGCGACAAAGGTAACCTATCAAACATATGAACACAAAGTAAATGCATGCCGCTCAAAAGCGTTTGACCAAGATAACAAAACACACACAAAAAAAAAAAAAAGACGCAAATGACCCCACCGACGCCGTACATGATGATGATGGTTACGATGACGCTTTCCAACGAATAAACAGATAGCACGTCGATCGAGTTAAGACAAGAAAGACATATGTTCACATTCTCCCCCGTTCTCGTATCGCTGCCGTCGCTGTGCAATGCTAAACGCTATCTTACTTCGCCTGGCCGTAGCCGTAGACGTCGGGCAGCCTGGGCTGCCTGTCCGACGACTGGTCCCTGTAGCCCATGTCGGCGGCGCTGTGGACGAGAGCATCTGCGCTGTGGTCGCGGTAGTGCTCCGTCGGGCGGCTGAGGCTGCGGCCGTAGTAGCTGTCTCCGCCAGGGGATTCCGGCCGGGGCGGCACGGGGTCGTAGTGGCCCTTCTGGTCGCGGGTGGCGCCGAAGGGCGAGTCGGAGACGATGGGGGCTTTGTAGGCGGTGCCCTTCTGGGACATGGGCTCCATGAGGAGGGAGTTGCGGGCGTCGAGCGGGGTGAGGTTGTCGAAGTCGCGGGCGAGCTCCTTCTCTTTCTCGGCTTCCTTGCGGCGTTGGCGGTGGGGGTTCTTCTTGATGCAGAAGATGAGGGCGTTGACTGCGATGAGGATGGCGAGGACGCCGGTCAGGACGCTTTGGACGACGATGAGGACGACGCCGGTGACGGTCTTGGTGGTGGAGCTGATGCCGAGCTCTTCGACGAAAACCAAGATGCAAATGACGGAAAGCACGCGGACGGTCTGGATAACGCAGTTGATGATGTTGCTGCTCTTCAAGCTGAATGGGCGAGTCCACAAGAGCAGGCAGAGCATGAGTGCCTCGACAATGAGCTGGCCAGCGGTCTGGACGAGGCCATTGCTCTGCGCGCCAGCGATAACACAAGCGCGGACGAACATGTAGACGATGACGGGAATGAAGATCCACCAGTAAGACTTCTTGTAGTTGTCGTAGAAGAGGGAGTAGCGGACCCAGACTTCCTTGTCTTCATAGAGATTGCTGGCGTCGCCGAGTTGCTTCTTGGCCTCCCGAGCTTTCGACCAGATTTGGAAAGTGAACCATCCCAGGATTGCGGTGAAGAGACCGAGAGTGACACCAGCCAGAGTTTTGGCAGCCCAAGAGTCGCCGTTCGTAAATTGATAGATACAGTAAAGGACCCAGATACCGTAGAGAAGCATGATCAAGTTAGTGATAGCCTTAGCGAGACGCCACCAATAGCGCTTGCGCCATGATTCCATCGAGTGAGGGAGCGGCTTCATCATCGACCAGGCTTCAAGAATGAGCTTGAAGAGGAGAATGAGGACGATGATGGCGGCGACGACGATGGCGAAACTCAAGAGCAATGTCATAAAGGTGTTCGGTGCGGGAATCCTCAGCTGCTCAACATAGCCCTGAATGTCCTTGACAAATTTCTGGTTCTTAGATTCAGGCTCAGCAGTGTCGTCGCTGGAGCTGCCATCGCCGCCAACAGTTGACGTTTCACCGTCAACGCTGACCTCAGTACCGTCTCTGAGGAACAGGAATGCGCCTTCGATGGCACGCCTCTTTAGGCTGCCAGCTTCCGAGCTGTTGGCGCCGCTAGCGAAGACCAGTGTTGCGTTCTTGAGGTAGTCGTAGTTGTTTTCTGTCAGGTTGCCTCCAGTAGCTCCGCGGAAGTTGTCGATCGTTTTCTGCATGCTATCCCACGAGACCAGACCAGTACTGAAACCGAAATTGCTGCTGAAACTTTGGTAGACCGTGGGGTATTTGACGCTCATCATTCCGCTCAGCGCCATGCTTTGGAACCAGCCAAAGACTTCGCCGAACGTAGGGGATGGAGCAGCCGCACCGGGCGTGCCGGCAGCCGACAGCGCGGACAGACCAGTCAGGGCGAGAGATCCTGCGGCGATGCCGGCGGCGACATATTTAACGGCAGGCATTTCCAAAGATTTTCCGTTTCCAACAGTCGACTCCACACAAGCCAGCTGTGTATTGTCGGCGTCACGTGTGAGGTACATTTTGACCAGGCCATCCAAGTCGGGAACAGAGAACGCGATCGCGGGAATCTGTTTGGCGAATTCTTCGGGGACTGTTTGTTCACCTGAAGACGAGAACTTTGCGGCAGGGACTATTCGGATGTGAGCTTCCGTGCAATCATACATTTCAATGACATGTTCCACCTACCTGGACACATTTCTGTCATGCCCTGTTCGCAAGGGCTGAACTCCTTCTCATATACTTGTTTGCCGTAGGCAGTCACGACCAACCTGGCGGTCACATTTTGCTCGCTCTTACTCTCGCCGGCGACGTCGAAGATCAGTTTCCTGGTGTTCTTGTTGTAGGAGACGTCCAGTTTGTTGACTTCGATCGCGCTGTTGTCCAGACATGTCGTGAAGCTGTTGGTGCTCAAGACGTCTGCACCGAAGACGCCGGTGGGTATCGTGAAGAAGCAGGCCGCAGCGGCCAGAGCCCGCATGCCCGCGGATGGGCGCATCGTTGTGTGTGCTCGCAGGCTTGACGCCTTCCACGCGGTGACGGTTCGAAGATTTCCGAGCTCTCAGACAAGCACGTCCGTGTTGAAGTGTGTTACAGAGGGTGTCGGGCGGTGAAGTGGGCTGCAAAGAGGAGAGGCGACGAGCTCCACAAGTTGCGTTTCAGGTGTGCGCCAGAATATGCGTAGCGAGCGAAGGGGTAGGATGGAAAGACTGGTCCAGGGAGAAAACGACAGGCCAAAAGGGGGAAAAGACAGGCGAGATGAGGGACGAAAGATGGATAAGGGAACAAGTACAGATGTGTATGCAACAGAGTATGCAGAAATGGTAGGGAAAACGAGCGTAAGTCGTGCTGCGGACAGCACATGCAATAGCAGGCCAGGGTGCAGGGCTGGAATACGAGATGAAGGTGGTTTGATGACTAGGAGCACTTGACCGGGGTTGAGTGGCTGCGCCGTGTGGGCGGCGTGCGATAGGGTGCTTGCGCAGCCGCACCGTTGCGGCCCCTTGCCCTAACAGGTATGGCAGAAGCGGCTATTTTGAGCGTGCTTCCGATGGACCTCGCGGGCGAGGTCTCGCCCGTGGGGAGCGAGGAGCAAGAGCGTGAGGGAGCCGCGCGCGAGGGGTCTCGCTCAGCGCGCTGCCAGTCGAGATCTTGTCTTCTCATCTCTCCCGGGCCGGGGGAACAGCTCTCTTCCTGAGTCGATGGACCTACGCCGCCGGGTGCACAAGGCGCGATCGTCAGGCACGCATCGCCCGCCACCGAAGCCTGCCAGCAGCGTCCTCACGCGAGCGACAGGCGCCAGCAAGGCCGGTGGGTGCCACGCGTGCTCTCGCGGTGGCGTCCTATCGCGCGCACTCCGTGCAGCTGATGGCGTTTTGGAGGCGTGTGGGCGTGATGCCAGTGGATGGCTAAGCGGCGAAGGAAGAGCGGTACGTGCCGAGACGTTGTGTCGGGCGTCTCGTCCGGCAGGGTTGCGCGTCTGCAGGCGCTGGGGAAGCCCAAGCAAGTCGAAGCAAAAGGATGCCGCGGAAGCTGGAAGGCAGACCCTCTGGCGGTGCTGCCGTCCACCCAAGCAGCCAAGCTTCCAGTCTCTCCTCTCCTGTGGCGTCGTGTGTTTCATCCATGAACTGCCTGTCCTGATTGTGTGTCGGACACCGCTCTGCGCGGGCGACGTCGGCAGCAGTAAACGCCGACGGCCGGGCACAGCAGTGATGTGCGCGCACGCTAACAGCGAGCGCGAAACCAACGCTCCCAAGCCCCAACACACCTCCCGTCTGCCTGTGCTGACCTACATGACGTCCGCCGCTGAGACTGCTCGTGGAAAGTTCTGACCCGCCACGCGTCTGACAGTGTCATTGTGAACATACGCGCCGTGTTCCCGACTGCCCAATACTTGGTTACCTTGCTGCTGCTATGCTGTGCTAGCCCGAGTTCTTACCAAATCCGACCTTCTGCCACTCAATCTATCTCAATCCCGCGCTGCCCGCCGCCCTAAACGCCCCTCGTGAAGCTTGCCGGCTCACCCCATCCGACAACCGAGCCATGTCTCTCTGGGCCATTGCCGACATTCACATTTCCTACAAGAGTAACCGCGAGGCTATCCAGAATCTAAAGCCGCGGCCCGAGGACGGCCTCATCCTGGCTGGCGACAGTAAGCTTGCAGCTTGCCAAACAGCCTCATGGCGACTCCCTAACCGTTGTACATAGTTGGTGAAACCATCGAACAGCTCAATGAAGTCTTCGACATTGCGACAAGATATTTCAAGCAGGTCTACTGGGTGCCCGGTAACCATGAGCTCTATTCGTCCAGCCACGCCAAGGAGCATGAGATGCACTTGAGGGGCGAGAGCAAATACATGGCATGCATCCTAGCTGCCAAAAAGTGGGGCGTACTCACTCCGGAGGATGAGTTCACCACGTGGGAGTACACCGATGCAGATGGTGTACCGCAATGCGCCCTCGTGTGCCCCATCTTCACCCTCTACGACTATTCCTTCCGGCCAAAGGATGTCTCGCGTGAGAAGTGCATCGACTGGGCACTCGAACACGGCATCAACGCCACCGACGAACACCTGCTGCACCCGGATCCGTATGGCTCAAGAGACGAATGGTGCCACCGCCACATCCAACAGGCCGAAATCAAACTTGGAGCTGCCGCCGCCACTGGACTTCCCCTCATCATCATCAACCACTGGCCATTGCGCGAGGACCTTGTCTATATCCCTCTGGTTCCACGTTTCAGTCCGTGGTGTGGAACCAAGATGACCGAAGACTGGCACCTCCGATTCAACGCGAAAGTCGTCGTGACCGGCCACCTGCACGTGCGAAGGACCGACTGGATCGACAGCGTCAGGTTTGAGGAGTGCAGTCTGGGCTACCCCAAGCAATGGCAGGAGGCCAAGGACGCGGGTAACGACGTCAACACGATGATGAGAGAGATCCTGCCTGGACCTCCTACACCCGAGAAGGGCAAGGAGCCTCCCACTAACTGGAGACGATACGGGATACCCACCGCGACGCAAAACGGAGGTGCTTGCTGCACTTAGCACTGTTTCTCGCCAGCTGGGCTGGCGTCGATTTTCCATTGCAAATATCCAAATTATATACGAGATCTCATGCGACTCTACGGCCTGTCACTGCCTCCCGCGTATACACCCGCGCCGTTCTCAGACGTGTTCAGCGTCCACATAAACAGCAATTCTCATCAAATTGGTACATGACCAGCCGAAATGATACCTTAAACTGGGGCCCAAACGTGTGCTCACGGCAACTGAATCTGTTTCGCGGACTACTTTCACAGACATTCATTGGCTTGCTTCAATTATTTTGAGGCTCGCATGAGATATTGTGAAATCGCACCTACCATTTCGACTATTCACGAGCGACACGAAATCTTACCTGCACGCTTCTCGAAGAAAAGAAGGCCCACTTCGGGCACCGGAGTCAGTTGGAACACTAGGGCTTGCATAGATTCTACCTAGACAATCGCTGGTACAAAGCCCAAAGCCCGTTAAGCGCTGCCCTATGCTTCAAAGTTTGCGATTGTCTCTAAGAGTCTATTCACGATGCAACTGCACTACCCTCAACGACTATGACTCAGCCGGTCTACATCCAACATTCTATCCACCATTCCTCAATCACAACGTCGTACAAACGCTCGCTTCCACTCCCACCATATCCGGCCTCTGCAACCCCTGCTTCCCCCAGCTTTCCATCGCAAGCTCAAAAAACTCCGCCTGCTTCTCCTCCCCAGCCATCAAACCAACCTTCCCGCGCCGCCTCCGACTCTCCCCCGTCTCCACCAACCTCGCCTCACAATCCTCGTCCCCCATCAGATCTCCCTCAAAGACAAACTCCCTCACCTCACAATTCAACCACCCCGTCCCCGCCCCCTCCCACGCCCCCTCCCAGTCCCCCGTGAAATAATGCATCCACCCCCCATGCGCAACCAGCACAACCCGCGCCTCCCGATCCCCACCCCTAACCAACTCCCTCACCCTCTCCCTCACAAAAACCCTCGCGTCCCGCGCCCGCGCCCCCACAGCCTCGCTGCGCGCACTGTACCGCCCGCCCGGCGCTTTATCATTCCACCCCTCGCGCACGAGCGCCAGATCGACCGCCCACCCTTCCTCCTCAACAATCTCGCGCAGAACGCCAGGATCCGAGCCCACGTCGCACGGGTCGTCGGAGATTTCCTGCGCGTCGGGCAGCGCCAGGATGCGCGGGGCGCATTTCCCGCCGCGCGCTCTCAGCGCGGGTCCGAAGACGAGGGATGCGGTTTGCAGGGTGCGGCGGAGCGGGGAGGCGAGGACGAGGGAGATGCGGGATTGCGAGGGCGCGGGGAAGGAGGTTTGGCGGAGCAGGTGGCATTGCTGTTCGCCGTGGGGGGTTAGGGAGGGGTCGCGGAGCGTGTAGGTGCCGGTGCCGGGGGGGGAGGTTGTGGTGGCCTTGGGCGTGGCGGAGGAGGTGGATCGTTGGGGGCATGGCGATGTGGTTCGGGCGTTAGTGATGGGCTTGTGGAGGAAGTGGAATGGATGGATTGATTTGAGGTGCTTATTGGGGTTCGTGAAGATATGTTTTTGTTTTTGTGGAAGCAAAGCCGTGACGCTGTTGCTCGACGCGATTAATGAGAGTTGGAGAGCTTACAAAGCAGACTGAACCTATGATTCCAAACCGATAGTCCCCTTCTGCAAGAGGCAGCCAAGGCCCAATGCTTTGGTAATCTTCATCACTTCTTGCGACTATTGAGCTCGTGGTTGATGAACTGCGCTAAACCGCATTAGGAAGCCAAGACGCAAGCGCGGAGTTTCTTTCGTAAGTGAGGTTCTGGCGTGCGCGCATGCTGTGTAACCGGCGAGATTTCAACCCACACTTTGCACGGCTAGACCAACGCAGGGGCTTTTCGATACGTAGGTTGAGAGCTATCAAACAGTGGTCGGTCCCGCGGCCTGCGGGTCGGTTGGCGGACTCGTCGTCATGGGCCTGCTGGGTTATTAAGCAGGTTCTTTGCCGAGATGAGAGGAGACACCGTAAAGCCTTTATAAAACTCCTCTCTCTTCGACAGAAATCTTCTGAGTGCCAATTTGGAATCTCAATGCATTGTGTCGGATTGAAATTGTCCAGTCATGTCACCATCAGTACCAACCTCGCTCACATCAACTCCAGTCCCAGAAGACGATCCTAAAACAGAACCCAAAGTTTTGAAAGAATCACCGGTCGATGAGTCTCTACGAGCCCGCATCGAGCGACTGGGCCGCGAACGTCCAGCGGTCTTTAACAGCGCTTGGCGCGAGATCAGCTTCGTTTTCAGCATCTCCATGTCGCAGCTCCTTACGGACTTTTTCGTCTCGGGATTCACTGTCATCTTGCCAACCCTCATAACTGAGCTGGACATTCCACAGGCAGCGAGCGTATGGCCAGCGACCGCATTTTCGCTCGTCATCGCCAGCACTCTCCTAGTGTTCGGACGTATTGGTGATATGGTCGGAGGATATCCTGTCTTCATGGGAGGTCTGACTTGGCTGGTAATATGGAGCATCGTCGCAGGCTTCAGCATCAATCCGGTCATGTTGAACATCTGTCGAGCTCTGCAAGGGTTTGGGCCAGCCGCCTCCCTGCCTACTGGCGTTATGCTCATGGGCTCCATCTACCGACCTGGACCGCGGAAGAATCTTGTCTTCGCGATTTACGGCACTTCAGCCGTATTCGGATTCTTCGGCGGTATCGTTGTCGCAGGGATTGTCGGCCAATTTCTGCGCTGGGGATATTTCTTCTGGATCGGTGCCATCCTCACAGCCGTCACCCTCACAACCTCCTACTTTTCCATCCCACACGCTCGACCTGAAAAAGCCGCGAACAGCGCCATGAAAATGGACTACCCCGGCGCCGTCACCGTCATCGTCGGCCTAACCCTCACCGTCTTCGCCATAACCCAATCCGCCCACGCCCCCTCCGGCTGGCGCACGCCCTACATCCCCGTCTGCTTCTCCCTCGGCATCCTCTCCCTCCTCGCCGCGACCTACATCGAAACGAAGATCTCCCCGCAACCCCTCCTCCCCGCCTCCATCTTCTCCACCCCAGCCATGACGCCGCTCCTCCTCGCCCTCTTCCTCCTCTACGGCACCTGGGGCATCTTCTCCGTCTACGGCACGCAGTACTTCCAGCGCATCATGAGCGCGACGCCGCTGCAGGTCGTGGCGTGGTACGTGCCGCTGGGCGTCGCGGGCCTGCTGCTCAGCGTGCTCGAGGGCTTCATCCTGCACGTCGTGCCCGGCCGCGTCCTGCTGCTGGCGTCCGGGCTCGGGGCGCTGGGGTCGCAGCTGCTGCTGGCGCTGATTCCGCTGGAGGGTGGGAATTACTGGGCTTGGATCTTTCCGGCGACGGTTTTGAGTACGGTGGGCATTGACTTGTCGACGATTTATATGACGGTGTTTGTGACGACTGTGCTGCCGGTTTCGCAGCAGGGGTTGGCGGGCGGGTTGGTGAATTCGACGCTGCATCTTGGGGTGGGGATTGTGTTGGGGCTGACGGATATTGTTCAGGCGATGACGGTTGAGGAGCAGGGGTTGGGGATGAGCTATAAGAATACGTTTTGGTTTGGTGTAGCGGCTGGAGGCGTGAGTTTGGTATTGATGGTTATTTGGGGCAAGCTGCCTGCGGCGAAGAGCGATTTGACGGCGGATGAGAAAGAAGAGCTCGAGCGGGAGGCTGAAGGGCAAGAGAGAGGATGAGGTGCGAGCCAGGCTTCTGGTCGTGAGCATAAATGTGTTAAGCGTCATAGAGAAATTGTATAGAGGCTTCGCTGATCTCAAATGATAAGCCAATCAACGCCCCTGCCCCGTAGATCTCTGATCCAGTCGCTGCTTTCACTCCTGCCATTGATAGTGTCGTTGCCTCGCGCAGATGCCTCGCGGCTTGACCTCTCTGCCCATATGTTCTCCAGCACCCCAAGAGCGCCCCTAATCGTACCCCAAGGCTCCACTTTCCACAACTCGTGAAACCTCCGCACAACCCAGCGCTGTGCCGCCGGATCTGCCGTCTCTGCTCCTGCGATGAACGAGGGCCAGGTCGTTGCTGTGAACAAAGCGTCGTTTGGGCGAATGTAGGATGCGTGACGGATGACTTCTGCTCCGAGCGATTCCAATTCCTGAGAGTTGCCAGCGCTCTTGTCAAGAGAATTGCAAAGGCGAGAAAGATAAATGCAGACCGCGGCGCGGTGGGCGGAAGCAACGTGTGTGCGATGCTCGAGGTCTGATGCGGGCGAGCGTGGCTGAATTGCCGAAGCCCAGCCAAGTGGATCGAAGGATATGGCGGTCTGCAGGAGCTGGTGGGCTTGCTGAGCTTTCCCGGCGTGCGACGTGTTCTCAGTCGAGCAAGTGTTGTCAGATTGGTACAGTTGAGCACCACTTTGCATCAGCTGGAGCAATGTTACTGGAAATGAAGAGCAGTGATTGCCTTCGGCATCTTGCAACAATGACAGACCGCCCGGAGGAAGCGCATTGTTGGTACCGAGGCCAGGTGAGCTGGCTAACGATGATCCTAGGATGTCAAACCTGTTTTCGATCAGTGATGCACGTGCTGAGTGTAGCAAGTCATAGGCAGATCTTACACCAAGCAATTGGAAATGAGACATCGGCGAAGAGTGCTCGTACTCGTCTGCGTCCAGATCTCGGGCCCACAGAGTCTCTCGATAATGCGTCGCGCGCCGCTAATGTGGTGCGTCCAATTGCCTTGCCCAGATTCAACGAGCTCGAGTTCAATGAACAGGAGTACAACGGCCATGGTCACGTCGACATCTAGAGCAATGGTGCCAGTGAGCGCCAATTGCAATAAGTGCAGAGCCTGTCGTTTCGCTGCGAGTGCATCATATTGAGGCTTTGATTGAGCTATCATAGACGACTCTTGGTCCTCGAGGTGGACTGAACATTTCCCATCTGGATGGCCTGTGTTTGGTGTCGTGATGCTTGTTGATGCATTGTGAATCCACGAAGCTGAGTTGGCGACAATAATGTGAAGCAGTATAGGGTGCTTTTGCGTCAAAGGGATCAATTCACGAAATGGGTTGAGCTGGGTATTATCGTACGATACGAGGTTGCGACAGAAATCGTTGGCAACTATATGAAGATAACTTGGTGAGTGCCATGAGTGAGACGGATGCCAGAATAGCTTACAATGATGAAGGTAATTCCGCGTCGAAGCGTCCAGATCTTGTGTCAGAGGATCCGTCGGAAGTGAGTGCACGACGACTTGATGATTGCCCTGCCTCTCATAACGTTTGCCGACCTCATGATACGAAACACCTGCCAGTTTACCACGGCTTGCAACACCAGTTTCCCAGCGCATTAAGCGTTGATAGCCTAGACATTGTTGGCCATTCTTGATGCATTTCAGACATTGCGGTAGGGCTCTATCGCACTTCAGGCGACGCCGGCGACAGTTGTGGCAGGCTTTGCGGGACTCTTCTGACAGATCATTCGCCATACCATTGTCATATCAGCTCATGGTTTGCGACAGATTCGAGGTGGGTAACAGCTTCGCCAAATCTTCCCGAGGCCCTTGACTTGCGAATTTGAGGGCGCGAGAGAGTTGAGCAACGACATCACGTGCACGCTGACGTCATATGAATAGAACGACTGGACAGAACCTCATAATTGAACTCTTCGTTCTGAGCACAATTCGGATGACAGGCCGTGAGTCGTGAAGACTCGTGTATGACAGGAGGTACCTTCCTAAAGTGCGATGCCCGTGTCTTGCCTCTGAGCAACGGAAGCAGCACTTCTCAGAGGCGACATCGCAGCCAACGCCACGCCAAATTCGTCGCGGGAGCGATCTCGGAGCCGCTTTGATCGCCTTCGTCTAAGAATTTTCGACAGGCGTTAGTGTTTTGGGGCGTGAGCTTATTTCTGCAGCTAGAGTAGTATGTAGATCACGACGTAGGAGCTCTGCTTACCCTTCGACATCACCTTGTTGCGAAGACTGCACAATTGGAGGCCTCCGGCGTCATCGCGTTTTCTAAACGCTTCCTTCCATTCGCGATGGCCAGAAAATGGCAAGCATCGACCAACGTGACGCAACAGACCATGGCTCAACCACGCTTGCCGGGAATCCCGGGCCCGCCAAGTGCAGTTCTTTGGTCAACATGAGCCTTTCCCCATGAAAATTTATGTAACAGAACTGTTCTCTAGCGAACTAGTCTGCCAAGGCCACCTGGCCGTGGGTAGCCGTGCTCACCTTGACGATTCTTGAGTTATTACTCTGGCAGCTGCAGCATAGTCATATCTCTTCGAGCAGGAATCGCGCGACAGCAGGACCATGGGCCACGCAAAGAGCCTGAACGACCACGAGCCGGAGGAGGAAGTCTTCGTGGAGCCGGCTCTAGCGCATCACTCTCCCGAAGCTTCTCAGGCTGGCGAGGTGACCGATGCAGTTTTTGGTGAAGTGGGCGCGGATGGCCCGAACTACCGCAGCGTGAGTACGCCCTACGCGCCTGAGCTAGTCCTCACTACACGCCCATGGACGCTGACAACGACTGCAGGTCGGCTGGGTCGCCGCCATCGTTCTATTATTGAAGTCCCAAATAGGTCTTGGTGTACTTTCGGTTCCTTCGGCGTTTAACACCCTGGGCATGGCCCCGGGGATTATCATCCTCATCGTCGTCGCCGCTATCACGACATGGACGGGTTATGTTATTGGCACCTTCAAGCTTAACCACCCAGAGGTGTACGGTATCGACGATGCTGGTGGAATAATGTTCGGCCGCGCTGGCCGCGAGTTCCTCGCCATTGCCTTTTGCCTTTACTGGTTATTCGTCTCTGGCTCTGCTATGCTCGGCGTGTCGATTGGCCTGAACGCAGTCTCGGCACATGGTACTTGCACAGCTGTATTTGTTGCGGTAGCAGCAGCAATCGGCTTAATCTTTGCGAGTATCCGAACTCTCGGACGTGTCAGTTGGCTTGCATGGGTTGGGACAATCTGCGTGCTTGTCTCCAGTGAGTAAATGTGGCAAGGTATTCGACGACTTCTTAAGCTGACTCGCCCAACAGTCTTTACTCTCACCATTGCCACCGGTGTCCAGGATCGTCCAGCCGATGCTCCTCGCGAGGGCCCATGGGCTTCCGACTGGAAAGTGGTCGGTAACCCGACCTTTGCAGAGGCTATGTCAGCTGTTGCATCCCTTGTCCTCGCATATGGTGGTCTGCCAGCGTACTTCTCCATCGCCTCGGAGATGAAGGATCCTCGCTACTACACTCGGTCCGTGCTGTTCTGCCAGGGCACTGCCACCGTCGTATATATCATTATCGGCGTGGTAGTTTATTACTATTGCGGATCTTATGTCGCATCGCCCGCTCTGGGCTCTGCGGGCGTTCTTCTGAAGAAGATCTGCTATGGCTTGGTCCTGCCTGGCCTTCTGGTTACGGAGATTCTCTATATCCACGTGAGTAACATCGCTTGTCGGACTTCATCGAAGCGTCACGCTGACCAACGGAACAGTTGACCGCCAAGTATGTTTTTGTTCGAGCTCTCAGGAACTCGAAGCATCTCACCTCCAACTCCTGGGTTCACTGGACTTCTTGGCTGTGTTGCACTCTGGCGGTGACTATCATTTCCTACTGCATTGCAAGCGGCGTCCCCGTTTTCGGCGAGCTTGTCTCTCTGATCGGTGCCCTGTTCGGAACCTTGATGTGTTTTCACCCAATGGCTTGCATGTGGCTGTTCGACAACTGGAAGCCAAAGACCCGCACTCTAAAGTGGTACTTCCTTGTTAGCTGCAACCTTTTCATCCTCATCGGTGGATCCTACCTCCTTGTCTCTGGAACGTACGGCGCGGTCGTCGGCATCGAGAAAGCTTACACCGAATCCGGTGGATCCGCGGCGTGGTCTTGTGAGGATAATTCCAACTCTGTTTGAGCTTTTGGTCCGATGATTGAATAATCCTGATGGGCCATTCCGCATCACTCGTTGGTATCCTGGACTCGCGCATTTGGCCCTTTGCTCTACCTTGCTCCGCCGATAATAATCGCTGGATCAGCCGCTATGGTCATAGCAGTCAAGGCTGTTACGACCTCCAACAAAGACGAAGGAATAAGTGCTATTCGAATCGCCTCTGACGCGATCAGCCTGCACCGAACCCTTGTTTCCAGAAATGGTTCTTGATCGGAGGTAGTTGCGCTTCTGCGCGGGGTTCAGCGAAACCACCAATAAAAGTCTCGCTTCCATGACCTCGAAATGATTTGAGGTCTGGTGATCGCGTGGTGTGCCGTCTGATGAGATGATTCGAGAAAAGACCATCTTGAAGAATCCTCGGACGCTCCAGCAGTGGGTAGAGAATGAGTCTACGAATGGGAAAGTCTGGTTGAGATTGGGAGTGGTTTATGTATTCATCAACGACCTGAGCATTGAATCGCAATTTTATCTCCAACGTCTGTTACAATACGTGAATGAGTTGGTTGCCATGAGTTTCGTAACGTCCATGTCTCCCGGCTTCGGAGTGATGCCCTGTATGAGTTCGTCCAGGAATGCGCTAACCCAAAACGGACACAGCGGGTGAATCTCCAGCGAGCGCCCGCATACAACAATAAACACTCACTTAGCAACGCTCTCAATCCACTCCACCCTTCGTAGGAGATCGAACGCCGACCGAGCCCTTCGGCTCACACACTACCAGCGCCATGTCGCGGTACCAGCAGGCGTCAGCCTACGACATCATAACCGGCGGCGACCCATCACCACGCCCCGCCGCCCGCCAACGCCAACCCCTCGCAGAATCCACCGCGACATTCCGCCAATCGACGATGTCCTCGCGACCCGACCACGGGAACGAAGACTTGCGTGCGCAGTTGCGCACGCTCCAGTATGAGCTCGACAGCCTCAAACAGGAGCGCGAACTTTCGTCGCTCGAAACGCAACAGGAACTGCGCGACGCGCAGGCGCGCGCGGAAGAGGACTTCAAGCGCGCGCAGACGGCGGAGCGCGAGCGGGATACGGCTGTGAGAAAGCTCGAGAGCGCGGCGCGAGAGGCGGCCGAGGAGCGCGATCGAGCTGTCAATGAGAGGATGGCGCTGGAGAAGAAGAATCGCGGTTTGCAAGAGGATGCGAGGCAGTTAAGAGAGGAGGTTGAGGAGGCGAGGTCTGAGGGTGAGGAGAGGGCTCGAGGGGCTGAGAGGATGGTTGGGGAGCTTGAAGCGAGGTGTGAAAGCTTGAGGATTGCTAGTGACGAAATGAGAAGAGATTTGGAAGGCAGAGTTGAGGCGGTTGCTGCTTTGCAAAAGAGGGTTGTGGAGGGTGAAGAGAAGATCGGAGAGCTTGAGGGCGAAGTCGTACGATTGAAGGCCAAGGGTGGAAATGAAGAAACTCTTGCTGTTGTGAGGAAGGAATTGGGCCAGCAGGTGGAATACATTCGCAAGCTCGAGGGCACAAGTCGTGATCAGGGCAATGAGTTGAAGAACTTGAGGAAGACGGCAAGAAGCGTCGAAGTGGTTGAAGAGGAGAAAAGGGCTTTGGAGGCGAAGGTCGGCATGATGGAGGATTTGAGGCGGGAGCTGTCTGAAGCTCAGCTGCAACGGAGAATACTTGAAGACGAGAAGAAGAGCTGGACCAGCTACCTTGAGAACGAGGGGCCAGAAGGTGAAGCTGCATTCGAAACACCCGAACAGATGGCAAAGGCTTTCTTGCAGGAACGACTTGAGAGACTGAGTCTTGTGGACAAATTGGGTACCATCCAGCCGGAAATGACTGTTAAGGACGAAAACATCCGGGAGCTCGAAGACGAGAAATCTAAGCTTCAAGCTGAAATCGAAACACTACGGACGACTGCTGCAACGGTGCCAGCCATCGCTGCGCCTTCGGACGCCAAAGCGCGTGCGAGACTCGAGCGACAAAAGAACCTCGCCGTCAAAGAGGTCGAATACTTGCGTGCACAGATGAAGACATTTGAAGCAGAAGAGGCAGAATTCAACGCCGAGCAAATCGATGATGAACACAACAAGCGCGTGCAGGAACTGGAGGGCATGTTGGAGAAATACCGCTCGGAACTGCAGACTCTCCACGCCGACCTCACGAAACTCGAAGCTCAACCACCAGCGACGCCATCCCAGCCGATTCTTTCCTCTCCCAAGAAGCGTTCTCGTGAGGAAGAGGAAGAGTTCGATGAGCGGCTTGGTGCTCTACGTCGCAAGCTTCGCACAGCCCAAGATAGCCTTGCACAGTCGCAAAAGCAAACATCTATTCTTGAAGCAGAGCTCAAAGCAAACGCCAGCCAGCTTTCCTCACTGAAAGAGAATTCTCGCACACGCATTCTCGAACTGCGTTCAAATCCCACGGCCGACGCCGAAGCCATCAAGCTATCCACACTGAGGACATTGCGCGAGGAGAACGCCGCCCTCCTCGCCCAAGTGGAAGGCAACCCGAACGGCGGGGGCAAAGTCGTGCCCGTGTCGACACTTGCCGCTGCACGCCTGACGCTCGACGAGCTTAAGACGACGCTTCAGCAAACAGAGAAGAAATCGCTTCGACTTAAGCAGATTTTCACCACAAAGTCTCTTGAGTTCCGTGAAGCCGTCGCTTCTATCCTTGGTTGGAAGCTGGACTTCATGCCCAACGGGCGGGTGAAAGCAACTTCAATCTTGTACCCCAGCCATTTCAATAGCGAGGGCGAAGAGGAGGAGAACAGTATCACTTTCGACGGTGAAAATGGCACTATGAAAGTCAGTGGCGGTCCACGGAGTGTCTTTGCTGGCGAAATAAGACAGGCTGTCGAATTTTGGGTGGAAGGCAGGAAGGAGATTCCATGCTTTCTAGCGGCTTTGACGCTGGAATTTTACGAGAGGACGACGAGAGCTCAGGGATGATTGCTTTCTTGACCGGCTCGCATCCTCTCATCCAGGTCTTCAAACGTGACGCCGCCTCCCGTATATCCAGCTTCCAACAAGTTGGCGAGTCGAATTCTCCATCTCTCTTCGTACACCTCGTATTTCTTCAAGAATGCCTCATCGCTGAAGTCAAGAAGATCATTCTCCAGGGAGTCTAAAACGTGGTCGCCACTGTCCATCAAACTGTCCTTCATTTGTTCGAAGTCTTGGCAGTCCTCGCGCCAGCGGCCTGGCATCTTGGCGTCATCAAACGAGGCGTTGTTCATCGCACGTTTTCTTGTCAGAATGCTCTCCGCCATGTGGTTAAGGACGGGTTCGCCGGCCACCCATTGCCAGAAGTGCCTAGCATAGGTCTCACAGGGGTTCCACGGAGAAACGTGCCAATCTTCCGGGTGCGGTCCGACAGACAGAGTGAAAGTCGGGCCACCGTTCCACCAGACATTGGCATATGAGCGCAAGTATTCGCAAATGTTTTGTACCTCTCTCTCAGCGTACTTGACAAGGTCGGTGCCAAGGGATTGGACGGTAGATACCCAGCATTGCAGCCTTTCGTTAAAGAAACGAGCACAATTTTTCGGTGGTGCCCAAAACTGATATTTCGTAGCATATAGGGTCAACCAATATAGGCAAAGTGCACCTAATGGTGTACTCTTCGTGGATCTGCTTAACATATCTCCGTGGAAAGAGTTTTCGAAAATCACGATTTCTCGCCAAAATGAAGGCAGTTCGTTAGCTGTCTGGTGCAAGTTGAGTCCCGCTCGTACTGCCAAAGCGAAAGCGCTAGCGATGAGTTGCTCTGTCTCAGGAGCGATTTGATGTGCGTGGATCCATGATATGGCATGAAGCACCCACTTATATTCAGAAGGGCGGGATTCAATTTCCTGAAGGACCGCGTTGTCGCACAGAACCTGTGTGAAATAAGGGTAAAAGTTGCATGAGGACGTGAAGTCAGCTCCCGGAGTGTCGTCGAATATAAATTTGAACTTCAGGCGGGACCTCAAGAAGCCATCAAGTTGATCCAGTTTCTCTGTGGCAGATTGTAAACCCGTGTGCCTGAGTGCGATAAGGTGAGCATAGGTCATGCTATCCTTTTCCCACCGTTCTGAAAACCAATCCTCGTCATCATTCTCTGGTGGAGTAATGGAGCGAAACAACAGCTTTTCTGCCTCTATGGGACCGTCTGAAAACACTGTCAACCTCATAAGGGGGCTCCAGAGGTCTTCGTGCTGTAAACGTGTGAAGATGCCCTCTCTCCGTAGCAGAGTACAGATATCCAATCGTCGGCCCCGAATTGCCCAAGTTAATGCTGTGTCGCTTTTTTCATCGCGATCGTATATTGACGCTTGGCCATTCGAAAGGAGTTTCTTCACTTCATCAATGTTGCCTGCAAAACATGCGATAAAGAAGGGCGAGTCCCTTGGGACGATCCTGCAGACTCCTAGTGAATAGGTCCATCCAGAACTTGCGCAATGCAGCTGCAGGTCGTACTGCTGTTGAGAGAACCATTTGGGCAGTCGTACGGTGAACACCACTCTTTTTCGCTTCTTTGTCGCAATCTGTGTCTGCTCTGTCGTAGTAGTCTGCTCGATTGTGAAGCCCAGCGGCAGGAGGTGGAAGGAAAAGGTCGTGCGCTTTGTTGTACTAAATGCGAAGTATCTCGAGACATCGCTATGTCCCCCGAGGATGTTGCCGAAATGAGCGTTGAGCTGGTGGATGCTGCGATCGGCATCTGCCACCGCTGCAGCAATGCAAGAGTACTGCTGGTTGTGATTGTGGACATTTGAAGATATGTCTCTACACTGTTGACCCAGATCGGAGAGTGTGTTACAGATCTTTTCGCTACCAAGGTGTTAACCGCGTTGGTGCAACGGACCTACTCTGACACGGCGGGAGCCACATGCCTAGTTTCGCTTTGCAATGCCTTGATGCTGTGACTTTCATGAACCAATCTTGTTGTCGAATCGCTGAGGTCTTGAGAGAGTCTCGTAAAACCTTGTATTTGTTCTTTCTCGGTGGTTGCACTATCAGAATCAGCAACTTTGCATCAGCTTCAACAGGCATAGGTTTTTCGCACGTCGTTACTTCTATGCGAGCGCACTGTTGGGCAAGCTGGAGTTGTTGAGCTGAAAGAGTGCTTTGGCCCTGTGTGGACAGATTGTGGCGATGTGCTACCTGGCCCCTTCGAGAGTCAGCGTCCCCTATCCCCGTCTATACGTGAATGTAGTGATCACTTACGATTCGAAGATTTGCAGAGCAAGTAACAGAGAGGTCTTTCCTCGCTCCACCCCCAGAATCATCTCTTCGATCTCATTCTTCTTGAAGGGAGCCTTCAATGCTGAAAGCTTACTTTTCTCCAGGCCGAAGTTCACTTTCTGTAGAACTGCAACGGTCTGATACCTTGTCTTCTCGAGGTTAGTGAAAATACTCTTGAGGCATTTGTCGTCCACGTTGATTTGATCAGCCGATTGTATTCGTGCGCCAGCTTGCTCCAGAAGA
The DNA here is from genome assembly GCF_011745625.1 of Cladosporium halotolerans. NCBI lineage: Eukaryota > Fungi > Ascomycota > Dothideomycetes > Cladosporiales > Cladosporiaceae > Cladosporium > Cladosporium halotolerans. The sequence goes on from NW_027191483.1 coordinate 19,141, forward strand.
TCCCGCAGCATGTCCATCTCATCACTCAACTCTTTGACTTGGCCCGGAATATTCTTGACTGTAATGTATATCTCTCTCAGTTTGATCGCGCCCTCGGTCATCTGAGCTGTGAGAGAAATGAACCCAGCAGTCGCTGCGGCGATGCTAACAGGATCAGACATGACTGTTTCTCGTAGAAGTTGGCCTGAATGGTATCCGATAGCAACCTGGGAGCTTCCAGTAAAGCTTGTTACCACCAGGCGACAAGATGATGTTCGATGTAGCTTTGATGAGTCGAAACCATAATATGAATGCGTTATGCGTCTGATGGTAAAGGAGAGGGAGAGATGCTTCAGCTTGGACAGATACCGCTTTTCGACGGCGAGGCTGACATGGCTGGGCGAAGCTGGGCTGAGTCTGATGCATGCACTGCCAGCACCTCTTGAGCCGATCTCCCGTCCAATTAGATGTGCAGCTTTGAGGATCGTTCGTGTACCACACTGCCTCAATGAATTACTGCGCCTCATTACACGCGGAAAACAGTGTGTGCCATGTATTTTCCGTCCATTGCCTTTTCGAAGAGCCGAGAGACTGTCATGCAGTGGAACAGTAGCCGATCAACGTTCGTCAAAGTGATGGTCTGGACATGCTGCTCATACATGGTGGAGTTTTGGAAAATCATGTGACATTAAGACGAAATGCCCAAGTGAACGGAGACTCACAAAACGTACAAAGCGATCGATAAAGGATCGATTCAAGTAATATGAAACTTGCCATCGCCGTAGCCATGAGAAATTCATAGATCAGAAGAATCTCTATGTTCCAGGACGACTGGCAGAACAGGAAATGAAAATAATGCCCAGCCATAACTCTTCTTTATTTCGTCGAAGATCTCGTGATCTGTCCATCCGCAAGTGATATGTGAAGCTAATTCCATCATGGTTTGGTGTTTGATCCAGAAATAAACACAAAATCATGCCCGCATTTACGCCGCATGCTCAGGCAATGTCGGCACGCCAGTAGGACCGGCAACGCCAGTGGGAGCAGCATTTCCACCAACGGGGCCGCCAAACGGCGGGCCTCCAGAGCCGGTAGGGAACGGAGCGCCTGTGGCGAAAGGAGGCTGCTGCGGAGCGTCGACTGGCGGCGTGGGCTTCTCATGCTTGGGCTTGTATGCCTGCCACGGCTTCCTGGGGCCACGGCCACGAGGACCTTCGAAACGCTTGTCGTGTTCGAAATAATGCACGCTCTCGGCGGCGCGCCAAGCGAAGTCGGCGGGTCCACTGGAAGGAGCGGCAGTACCTGATGGAATAAGGCCGGTGGGGAAGGCTCCGGTGGGGATGGCGCCAGTTGGAATGAAAGGGCCGCCGTTCACGCCAGTTGAGTCAGCAGGGATGGTGTCGAAAGGTGGTTGTGGTGAGGGAGGTCCCTTGGGGCCACCGGGTTGGGAGTGAGGACCTTTCCATGGGCCATGGTTGCCTTTGGAAAACCAAGGCGGAGCAGCGACGCTCGATGCGACGAGGAGAGACAGGGTCGCAAGGGATGTAAAGCTGAGAGACGGCATGTCTGTAGTAGATATCGCTTGCGAATGGGATAAGGGAACAGAAAACCTAGTTGCGTGGTTCTGGCCTGATGGATATATAGTATCGCGGATTGCGCAACCTCGGACTTGGGGACTGATTGGACGGACTATGCTGTCAGGCCAAGAAGAGTGAGCAATATGAGTACGCAAGCGAGCTGAAGCTTTTAGGGGAGATTAACAGAGGTGACTTCTCCGAAATCTGCTGTGCCACCTAGATGAGGCGTAAAGGTACCTGCGAGGCAATCAACCAGCGACGCACAACGACCCACGAGAGCTTTTCCATGGCCGTATCGGCTCCCAGATGCATTGCGGCCTCGACGAGGCTTGGCCCTGCTACAATTGTGTTGAGAAGAGAGCGCCGTCGAAGACAAGCCCTTTTCACACCGGAAATTAAGCACCCCACCTAGCCTCGATAATTGCTCATGCTCGTCCCTGTACCACACCCTGGCACCTGAGCACCGGGACATTCTCCAGAACACACCAAAGCCCTTGGTCGAGAAGATCACGACAGAAGTCTCGCTCTCCAAGAGCGTCCAGCCCGAAGCATGTGTGTCTTCGTAGCCTTCTTGACAAACGCATTCAGCATGTGTTTGGTGAGCACCATCGGACCAAGCGTGACGCCCCGCGCCGTATTGATTTTCGTGGACATCCTGGCCCGTCTGAGGTGCCTGAATGTGAAAGGAGCAGAGTCCGGAGGGCTGCGCGTCGCGTCCGCAAACCAGGGCACGCCGTAGGACCATCACTGGCATCGGGAATAGATAGTCGGTACCATAAGAAGAGCCGCCGTGGCGTCAGGTGATGACACGCACACCATCAGCCAGATAAGACGACGCCGCGACTGCAGATGAGGTGTCGTCGAAGAGGACGTTGCGAGATCGTCAGGTTGAGCGCTAGCGCGAATTCAATCCGAAGCACGGAGAGCCAACCTGCATCCTTGTTGATGATGTTCTGAAACAATGTCCTTAAGTAGCGACCATCTAGGCAACGTCGCTGGTAGACGAGGTGGAGACTGCTGGAGGGCGCAATCTAGGTCACGCAAAGCTGATGCGTTCGATGATGCAGCCGTCGAGGCGTCTTCACGTGGCTCGTTACGCAAGAGCTATTTTCGCAAGCCGTGTTACCGATTACCAGGCATCACCGGAAATCGTCATGCAAGCCATCTGCACCGCAACCGTCTGGACATGTGAAGATGACCACGCAGCGGTGATGCTCATACGCAATTCCCCTGCAGCTTGCATGCTTGTGCTTGCCGCTCTATCACACGTGTGCTGAAGGCGCAGGACCTGGCCTTACTGCAAGACGCGAATTGGCTGTACCTGCAGACGCGGACTTCGTATCACCGCGCATATCTTGCCTTTTGCCACGTTTTTGGGCCTTTGAAAACGCTCAATCTGTTGCCGTCAAGTGTTCTCGCGTTCTCAGCAATCACGTCACTCGACTTCGGTCGAGCCAAGCTTCTTATCTTCGCTGACGCTTAACCCAGCACTCATTCAAGCCGCGGAATCGGAAACGCTTCAGTGTCTTTATATGATTGAGATTAGTCTTCATAAACGCCTACGAACGCCAAAAACCCCCAGCCCGAGCCTGCTAGAGAGCAATCTTGAAGGAGAGTGATGCATAGATCCGGAAGACCAAATCGCCGCCAGCGTGCCCGCACGCCACCAAACCAACGCTGCTAAGGAGCGTGAGGACTATTACAAAAGAGATGCCACCCCTGCGCCGGAACGCTTTCGTCGAGCTGCCAGCGCTCGGGATCGTTTCATGTCGTCAGTGGAACAAATGAGCGTGATTAATGAGTGTGATGAGTAGTTGAATAACTCCGTACGCCGTGGCACTCCCGTCAATGAGAGACTGTGGTGAGATTATGTTCATGTGAAATCCCGCTCCATGTATGATGAGAACCATGCTTAAAGGAATGTGTGTCATGCTGATATCTTAGATTGGGGTAGCCGATGCATTATCATCGATGCTGCGGGTGGAAGACTTGGCTTTCTTGCCTTTCTGACCCTTTGTCTTTGTTGAGGAGGGTGTTGAGGTAGTGGTGGGCGGAGCCAGAGCAGTCTCGATCGTGATCGTGATGGTTTGGCTGGGCGTGATAGTCTCCGTCGCGATCGTGGTGATGGTCAGTGTCGTGGTATCATCCGAGCCGGTTATAGGAGATGAGCGACTGTCATCTCCGCCCCTCCTGGGATTATCTTCCACACCAGTAGGCGAGGCAACGTTGGCAGTGATGGTAGACGAGGAAGACTTGCTGGCGTCGTCCTTGCCCTTGTCAGGCTGAGCATAACGTCGAGCGAGCCCAGTCCCGGAGGGCATGATTCCAATGGTGCCAGTGCCGAATACTGTGCCTGTGGCAAAGCCCGTGGCAAATCCTGCGTCTGTGGGATCTCCAGTAGGGTATGGAGCGCTGGTAGAGCAGTCTTTGTCTAATCGCCCAGGCTTGTGCGGCAGACGGGCCTTGTCGCCGTCGTGGCCATGTTTGGTCTTGTCGCCCACCTTATCTTTGGGCAAAGCTAGGGCAGAAGCGAGAGCGAAACAGGCCGTCGCTGCGGTGAGAATGCTCTTTCCAACCATGTTGGAAAGTGTGAGCGGAAGCGGGAGAAATAAGAGACAGTTGAGAAGCGAGCGTAGAGAAACAAACAAGCTGAAGCGAGCGTGGATGGGTGTGAGTGCTTGATGCTGTCGGGGAGTTTGCTGAGTTGCCGGAATCCTGAATGTCTTATATGCTGCTTTGAGCTCCCGTCGGACAGCATCACTCAGGTCCCGACTTCAGTGTCTTAGAGTTTGAGCCGCCCAAGTACCACGTGGTTCTCGAAACTTACCACCGTCCGCTCTGTTGGAAGTCTGAAGAACGCCACACCCACGGAGAGTCCCAGACGGTTCCGCACATGGCGAGAAATCTAGAATTCCCAAGAGGGTAACGGCTAGAATGGCGCTTAGGTCTTTGACGAATCGAGCATTCTAATCGAAAGTGGAGACGGCGACTCACCAACAAGGAAAGCTCACTCGGCGAACGATGGAGGATAGAGGACACATGAAGACGATTGAAGAGACTTTGAAACAGAGCCGATCGCACCTTTGAATGAAGGTGAGAACCTGATGACGCGAGTTCGGCGCGTCGATTTTGCGTACTGTTGCGTTACCCAGCCGTTGTTGACAGCCGACTGTCGTGAATCCTCTCTACGTCTCCCAATAGAGACCTTACTCACAGAACGTTCGAGGTAGAGGTTTTGGTATAGCGCCACTCAGATGGCTAGAACTTTGCGGTAGAAGCAATGTACGAGCGCAAGAAGCGAACATCGAACGCTTGTTACAGGCTTTTCGAACGCCACAAGCTTTGCGAGCACATGCCGCAGCGAAATCAACTCTGATGTCGAACGATGTCTCCGCAAACACGGTGGTCGAGACTTCGAGTCGCCCTGATGTGCAGTAAAGTTTAACACTAGGGTGGATCTAGTCGTGCGCGACGAGCCGGATCGCCTGAAGAGGCAATCAACTCTTCTGGCATTGGGAGGTATTCTCCGACGGCAATACTTGAACTGAGGCAATGTTCCGGATCCATCATCCCGGTGAATAATCCGTACCTCCGCCGTACCCATTCCCGTGTTTCAGAGCGGCACGATGCGATGGGGCCGTGGCGCAAGAAAAGGCTGGCCTCGAAGAACGTGGGCAAAACGTGGGGAAATCCCGACCCAGTGGATCGCCCTGAGACCGTTCTTTTGCGAACCACACTCCGCCTTCACACTCGCCTGGATAAACTCTCCGTGTCCATGTTTCTCGAGTGCCGACCCAGCACCTGGGATTTGAGATGCGATGCAATACATCGCAAGGCGACCCATGTCTCACCCCGCCACGCAGGGCCTCCAGATGCTTTACCGTAGCTGTACCCTGACTATACACGGCACGGTGACTCGACCGCAGGTGGCTCGCTTGAGGCCTTGTCCACACGTCATGAGCTGCAGTCCGCAGAGAGACTAGACACATGTGAGTAGTCCGAACATTCTGCTTGACCATTCGCCCAGAAGCGAAATCTGGAATCTCTGCGGGGACTAATGGCCAGGTCTTACAGCCACCTTAGCACCTTGGCGTCTCACGTCAAGCTCACCCAGGGACCCGTCTTAAGATCTTCCAGATGTGCGCCTCCAAGGCGGCGGGGAGGTTCCCGGCCGTCTGAAACATCTTCTGGGTTGACGATTCGCGCAGGCGCACGTGGTCGCCATGGATAGGGCGTCTGCCTTGTGCCATCGGCGTTCGCCAGCGGCATGATGCGAGAGGGGCCTCACGCATTGTGCACTTGTCCTGGAGATCCACGCGTTAAGCCTCTGAGGAGACTGCGGCGCAATCTTCTGGCGGTTGACTGCATCTGTGTCAAGCATTTGTCGGCATTTGGTGCTCCCGTTTTCCGGTCGCGAGCATTCTCTGCAATAATGACATGGGGCGTGACGGCTGCGTCTTGCAAGCCGTGAATACTGTTTGCGTCTGGCTGGAGGGCGGAGGGGTTGTCAGGAGTCCGATTTCTTGCACGGCACGCTGTCAAGAGTCAGACAACATGGCTGGTCTTTTAGAGCGTCTCGATGACCAGGCGCTGCTCCCAAACTTTCTATTGGTCTGATCTGCCGCTCTGCAATGGTTAAATCCGCAGTCGTGACTTAACCATGGCTCTGCATTAGCCACATCAGGCAGTGAAGATCGGTGATAGTGGTCCACGTTCTCCGTGTCTCAGCCGCGTACCATGCTCAGGTTTCTCAGGATGTGAGCAGGCTATGGCGCCATAAAGAAAGCCTCTTTAACCGCGAAGACCTGAGGCGCACGCCTCAAGACGTGTTAACACCCACAAACGCCGCTGCCAAGATGGCTGGACCATGTGCGCCTGATCTGCTTCATCCGTTAGTTATGGCTGGAAGGCGTACATTACGCGGCGATAAGCAAGAGCGAAATGACTGCCAGAAGTTCTGTGCGCATCTCATCGCTATGGCTGCTCCAGCATTACGCAGTGAACGCAGCCGGCAAGGTAATACTCTTGGGCCATCAAGGTATAAAAGTCACGTGACGAATAATCGGTGCCCTCAATGCTGCGGAGCGTGCAAAAATCTGTAGTTTCAGCATGATCAGCAATGGATCTCTGCCAGACTCATGGCAGTCATGGCTTGATCACGACGTATAGCCCTGTAGAGTGCGTCCACCTGTTCGGTGGGTCGGAAAGAAAAATAGAAGGCAAAGCAGGAGAAAGCAGCAAGATTGACCTGAGCCCCGAGGCCCGAAAGGCAGGACTCAGGTACAGCGGTATTCACAAACGCAGCCAGAAAGCTGGAGCGATATGGCTTCGAGAATAACGAGTCGTTGCCATGTGATGATTTCTGACACTTGTGAAAGGGAAGCGAGTGGCGGACGCTGGTGTGTGCCGCGAGACGAACTTGCACTGTGTTGCAAATCTCCCGAGAGCCGCTGTCCGCACACGCGAGTGGCCTCGCACGATCCGATCGTTATGTACTTTGAAACCAATAGACATCCTTCACCAACGTTTCACGCAGCCATCATTTCAGACAGGTCTAAGGCACAACAAGCCCGCTGAACATTGACCTTTAGCTCATGCCCGCACCTTGCGACCTGGGTGCGGCTAACAGCTGGGCGGAGGGACAGGCTTGGGGTTCAGGCAAAGGCGTAGGTATGATCGCTAACGCACTCCGACAAACGGTTGCAAGTTCAATTCGCAGTCGCCGAGAACCAAACGATAGGTCTTCCGGCGTGGCAGAGGCGCAGCCTTGCACCTATAAGACCGAGATAACAGTAAGGTCCTGTAGGTCTGCCTTAGCATCGTCAGCTGATCGTTCGATGAGGTCGAAGGCAACCTGCGAGATTTGTCTTTTGATTGAACTTTACTAATCCAATTAGGAAAGAGTCATCTGCTTCGTTACAAGCGACCAGATCCCACCACTAGACTGTCCAAAGTCGCTGCGCCTTTATTGTTGCAGTGCCGCCCCGGTCTAAGCCCCAAATCCTTCAGCTCCGTGCCTGTCCCCGTGATGTTCGCGTCAGCCTCCTTTATAATATGTACCCTGGCATCAACAAAGTTTCTCCAAGGAAGCGTCTGAAGTTATCGAAAAGTCTCAATTACGGCAACGCTGCGCCCTGATGACCGAATTCACTGACAAAGAATTCATCGAACGCGTGAGAGCAGCTGCGGTCACCTGCGGAAGCCTAGAAAATCTGCCATCACCTCATCAAACTTACACAGGAAGTCCGATCGCCTCTTGGTTCAACGGCACTTCCAAGGAAATCCTCGATATCGAGCAGGTCCTCGCCCAAGCTCAACGGGACGAAGAAAGTGCGAGGCGGGCAGTCTGCGTCGTTGAGAACATCGACTGGCGCTGGATATGCGCAATCGGAAACGCATGGGCTGTTGAGCCTATATTCTTCGCCGAACATGGCGTCAGTCCACAAGGCGAAGACGCGTGGTCGACTTTGTTTCCCAAGCACCGCGATATAGCCATTAAGAAGGGTCCTTCCAAGCACAAGTATGTCGACGGCGTGTTTGAGCACCATCACCTGGCCAATGACCCAGCAGCATACGACAAGCTGAGCCGTGAGCTTGCGTCCTCCTCCTACCAACGCAGATGTTGGATACCACCATTTCGCTACTCGCCGTCCTGCTGCACGCGCCTGTCATATTGTCGCGTCAACGCCAATTTGTGTATGTGGACAACCAAAAGACTGATTTCCAGCATGATAAGCTAACAGATGCAGACCTTTTTCTCGTCGATCCACCTCCACAGCTCTCACATCATGACGTACATTTCTATACAATGAAGACAACACCTAGCATGCAATTGACCCGCATGAAGACGACATTGCGCGTTCAATGTGCTACAAGCCGTGGCGGTATCACGCTCCCTCAAGTACTGAAGCGACGTGTGTACAGCTTCCGTCAGACCATGTACGACGTGTTCAAGCACAGCTGGCACCTCAATGTCCTGTTCGACCAAGGTCTTGTTCGAGAACTGGCTATCAACCGTGGCGAACTGCTCCATCTCATGGCTGCATCTTTGCACCAGACAAATCTTAAAGCCATCGACCGAGAAATCAAAACTGTCAGTTTCCAGGAGCTCCGACGCCCCGACATGGCCACGAACGCAAAACTGCTAGACCTTCGGGAAGTCCTCTCAGAGCTTGCTACAGGAACGGCGGAGACAAGCAGATACGTTCCGAGACACGTGAAGCTGTTCTACGAAACTCTCTACGATCGCCAATCCGGCCTCAAAGATCATCTTGGCGTTCAGTCCCCGGTCGAGAAGTTGGCTGCCATCAAGCAAGAGGCCAGCGAACTCGAGAGATTCCTCATGGATAGTTTCCAGCTCTTGATGAGTTCTCTGAGCGCCATGGAGACGCAGACAGGAGCCGAGCGAACGCGAATCAGTATGGAGCAAGCGGCGCGGACTGCAAGGCTGACGCAGCTGGCCTTCATCTACGTCCCACTCACCTTCGTGACCGGCATATTCGGCATGAACATCAAGGAAATAGCGAACCAGAACCTTCCGTCTGGGTATGTTTCGTGACATTGGTTATAGTGGCCGCTGCGACTGCGGTGACTTTTGGTTGGTATGAGCTCTTAAACATGATGAAGCAACGACAGAGCTCGAGCGTTCAACACAAGACGAGAAAAATACATCAGCCCGTGCGTGGGAAACGCTGATGAGGAGAAGGCAGTTAATGAGACGGCCCTTGACCCAGTCGGGCCGGTGGCACATGGGGTTTCCTGGCCACGTTAATCGCATCAGGTCTTCATCTTTGTCCAGATTTGTTCTATGTTTTCGTATCTTCGTGAGATTGAGTGACCTTGCTTCGAACCACAATACTGTTGTCTGTCTCTCGAAGCGGAGTGTCTTTCTGTGGAAATGTCGTCGGATTTTGCTGTGTGCATGTGTCGCCGCCAGTTGCATTCCGACTTCACAGGTTGTCGACCCGCAGTGCAGTTTACGTGACGGATTTGCCATCTAGTCCCAGAGAAGACAATGTTAAATTGATACACAACGTGGTTATGCTGCTGGAGATTAAAGCCGCAAGGAAGTCGAGGGTCGCGCTAGCAACCGATGTTTGTTTTGCCGCCAAGCACTGGAGTCAACAACCAGACTTTCAAGTCAGCGCGACAGTGCAGTCTCGTCTTTGCGACGACCAGCGACCAACGATACCCCTCACGAACTCACGACAAAATGGCTGGATCCGGCGACCTTATCGACTTCAATGTCATCGAAGGTCACAAGGAAAACATCCAGGCTTTGCCCAGCGGCCGCTCCGCGAAAGCACTCGCGCAACTGTACTCCCCACCGCTCCTTGGGGCTAACCCCTCACCCTCATTAATCCAAGACGCAAACTCGAAAGAACGCCAGGCCTTCGAGAAAGAGCTTGGGCAAATTGACGAAGCCGACGACCCGCTGGATGTTTACGACCGCTACGTGAAATGGACTCTCGACGCATACCCTACGGCGCAAGCGACGCCGCAATCAGGCCTGCTGCCCCTGCTTGAGCGCGCAACAAAGACGTTCCAGTCGTCGACACATTACAAGAATGACCCTAGATATCTCAAGATCTGGCTACATTACATCAGACTCTTCTCAGATGCGCCTCGCGAAGTCTTCATCTTCCTGTCGCGCAACAACATCGGCGAGTCCCTCGCGCTTTACTACGAGGAATTCGCAGCATGGTTGGAGAACGCTGGAAGATGGAATCAGGCGGAAGAGGTGTATAAGATGGGGATGGAGAAGGAAGCCAGGCCAGTGGAGCGCCTGATCCGCAAATTCGGCGAGTTCGAGCGAAGAAAAGAGGCCAGACCAGAGGACTCGAACGAGCCCTCGAGTCCTGCTCTTCCCACAGTAAGGCCAGCTTTGGCCGCGAAGACCGACCCCTTCGCTTCTGCATCTCCGGCGCAGCCACAGCAAGCGAAGTCGACTGCCCCTAAGAAGGGCAAGTCGTCCAAGATGCAGATTTTCGCCGACGGAGACGACTCAGACAGGCCTAGTTCGGGCGCCAGCTCAAGAGGCTGGGACAACATTGGCTCTCTCGCCGAGCGCAAGAAGGAGAACACGCACGCGGCAAAGCCGATGGCGGGCGAGAAGCTGAAAGTCGGCAAGACCAACGGTGGTATGCAGAAGATGATGGTGTTTAAGGATGCAGTAAGTTGAACCTCCCCATCGCCGCACCTAGCGCGCATTTTATTTACAAACGCAGGACTAAGTTATCCCTCGTGTATGCAGTCATCAAAGAAATCGTTCCTACCCAAACATCTTGCAAAATCCACTACCGGTGAGATTGACAACTATCAATGCGTGAAGAATCCAAAGAACGGAAGACTCGAATGTGTGTTTGTGAACTTGGAGGCCGTATATCCCAGAGGATCGTCGTCTGAATATTCGTTTGAAGAGCTGCGAGCGAAACACAGGGGATGGACGGACAAGCAATGGTCGAGACAACGGGAAGAGACAGCACATAAATCGCAGCCCGAAGCGGCTCTCGACGTTGCGCTTGACAACGATTTAGAACAAAACGAGCCATCCGAGGCTCCCAGCAAAGGCTTTAAGATTCATCGAGACGAGCCCGAGCCTGAACCCGCGCCTAAGCAAAAGCAACGCGGCTTCAAGATTTTCGAAGATACTCCCACGGATGCTGGACCATCTGAGAAGTCACCACAGCAAGACGAGGTTTTCGTCGAAACATCATCCAAGACGCTTGCGCTGAATGACGAGAACGACGAAAACGCACCGCCATCTCAGCCGTCGGAAGCCGAGATCCGAAAGAAGATGCGACGAGAGGAGCGTGCAAACAGGACCCGGAAGATCCAGGTTATGGACGTCAAGCACATCAAGGGTGAGACGAAGACCATTCAACTCAACCTCGATTCACCGACAGGTCAGAAGCCCAAGCGGAAGAAGAATACCGACAAGGCCGAGCCGACTATGACAATCAACACGAAGGAGGCCATGGACGAGATTTATGGCATCTTCAACGCTCCTTTGCCTTCGCAAGGTAGCCAGTCGGAGAGTGAGTCAGAATCTTCCGATGACGACGACGAAGATGACTATACCACGGGCGACGAAAGCACGGCTACTGGCAAGCTCTCTGCTGCACACAGCGACTACGGAGACGAGACACGTAACGAGCTGCTTTCGCAGGCCCAAGCAGACGAGCCGGAAGACGATCGTACTGAGAACACTGGATGGTCTGATTTCACCACTAGCAAGCATGTGCCGAAGGAAGCCGAAGACCGCGACGACACAGCTGGATCTACAGCAGGCTTGGATTGGGAGCCACAGCAGGAAGACAAGAATCAGCCTGAGCTTCCTGACGAAGAGATGATCACGCCTGAAGAGGAGAACGTCCAGACACGAAGCATTCCTATCGCCTCGGAAGACTATGAGCCGCCTTCAGCTCAATTCCAGCAGATGTCGATGTTACCGAATCATCGCCTTCCGTTCATGACACCAATTGCAGAGCAGACAGAGTCGTCTTTGGGCACCATCACCGCAAGAGCTCAGAAAGATTACTTCAATGCGAAGACGCCTAGTAGGCAGGCTTCGGGTGCGGTTCCAGAGTCTGATGACGAAGACGACGAGCCTCCCAGCAGCCCTTTCCAGGAGGTGACTGTTGACCTGGCCGATGACAAGTTCAAAGTTCTGCAGCCCATTCGTACCAAGTCGACGAAGGGCAACATCTCGCTCGGAAAGGGAACAGCAGTTGCTCAGACCGAGGCGAAGACGGCAGAGCCATCTGCACAGGACGCCGTACAAAAGGGCCCGATTGTGCTGGAGCAGCAGTGCAATCCTATGGATCCGAATTTGCGCCAGACAATCTTGAGCCAGATGAAGCCGTCCCTGTCTACATTTGAGGGCTATCATGAGCACTCGGGTGTTGCATCTGGCCGAACATCTGAAATCAAGAAGTATATCAAGACTCTGTCGAAGACAGGCAAGAACAGCATGAATCCTGAAAAGACAGGACAGACTCTTGGACTGCCTCCAATGCTCCAATTTGAAGGCTCGAACGCGACTTACACTATTCAAAGGGAGCTCGGCGCAGGTACCTTTGCGCCCGTATACCTCGTTGAAAATAGCGAAGTCGTTCAGGCAATGAAGGAGGAAAACGAGGAGAACAGCCCTGCCGCTCGTGGTGTCGGCAAGCTTGCCCATCGAAAGCCATTCGAAGCCATCAAGATGGAGGAGCCGCTGTCCGCCTGGGAGTTCTTCATCCTACAGCAGTCACACCGCCGTCTCGGTGTCTCTCGCGCCGCAGAGAGCATCGTCCGCGCGCACGAAATGCACATGTTCCGCGACGAGTGCTTCCTCATTGAAGAGTACCGCAATCAAGGCACCCTGCTGGACCTCGTCAACATCGCCCGCGCTGACACCGCCAACTCCTCCGGCGGCGGCATGGACGAAGTGATGGCAATGTGGCTGACCGTCGAGCTCTTCCGCACCGTCGAAGCCCTGCACGCCAAGCAGATCATCCACGGCGACCTGAAGGGCGACAACGTGCTCGTCCGCTTCGACGACCCTGGCATGGAAACGGACTGGAACTCGACCTACTTCCCCAGCGGCGCGCACGGCTGGGCCAGCAAGGGCATCTGCCTCATCGACTTCGGCCGCGGCATCGACATGAAGCACTTCGTGCCGAATGTTGCCTTCATCGCGGACTGGAAGACGACGGAGGCGGATTGCGCGGAGATGCGCGAGCTGCGCCCTTGGACTTACCAGGTCGACTACCACGGCATGGCGGGCATCGTGCACAGCATGCTGTTCGGCAAATACATGGAGACGATCGCGGACCGCGGCGCCTCGCTTGGCCAGGGCGCGACGAAGACGTATCGCATTCGCGAGAACCTCAAGCGGTACTGGCAGGTGGAGATTTGGCAGGAGGTGTTTTCGTTGCTGCTAAATCCTCTCATGCACCTGGCTGGCGAGGAGGGAAAGAAGATGCCAGTGCTCAATGGTATGAGGGGTCTGAGGTTGAAGATGGAGGGCTGGCTGGAGGAGAACTGTGAGAGAGGTATGGGCCTCAAGGGCATGATCGGAAGGATGGAAGCTATCACTAGGGAAAAGAGGAAACGCGGTGGGAGAGCCTGATCCGCGTGGTTGAAGGGCATTTCGTACAGTCTGACTCTTGGAAGATTTGATGGCGTTCTGGATTGTTTATAATGGTAATACCCACTACGGACTCAGGTTGACGGAGGTAGTCAATTTCACAACTTAACAATGCATACCTTTAGTGCAACGCCTGTGATGCAAGCCAGCCCCACTTCTGCGATCCATGTCGATGTCACTCAGCTTCGAATCTAGACCGGATCATCCTCAACAACTGTCGATTGCCATAGATTTGAATTCAGGACCAGACAAAAGCAGACCAGCGAGGTTTTCCTTCACGAAGGCTCTTTAATCACAAAATAAGCAAGACAATGCCTACCACTATTCGCATCGCCCTGGACTGGACGCCCAACACAATCCACACCGGACTCTTCCTCGCAAAAGCACAGGGGCTCTACGAAGCAGCCGGTCTCGACGTGCAGCTGCTGGCCCCAGATGCCTCTTACACCAAGACACCAGCCAAACGGGTCGAAGCCGGCGAAGTAGACCTCGCCATCTGCCCTTCGGAGTCATGCATCGCGTACGCCGAGAACGGCAAGATGCAATTGCAAGCGATCTATGCCGTTCTCCAGCGTGATGCTTCCGCGATTGTTTCTACTAAACTTAGCCGCGCTGCTGAGCTGGGTGAGGGCAAGGTCTATGGGAGCTACAATGCTAGATATGAGGATGCGATCGTGAAGGAAATGGTGGCGAGAGATGGTGGTAAAGGAGACGGCGTCAAGATTGAAAGACAGCAAGGGAAGCTGAGCTTGTTTGATGCCGTTAAGCAGGGTGATGTTGATGCCACATGGGTGTTTGTGCCGTGGGAGGGCGTTGAGGCGGAGCTGGAGGGCACGCAGGCGAAGTACTTCCGCTTGGAAGACTACCAGATTCCGTACGGCTATTCACCTGTCATTGCGAGAAAGGCTGGCCCTGGCGGTTTGGATGAGAAGGCCCTGACAGCTTTCGTAACCGCGACACGAAAGGCTTATGCTTTGGCCGCTAAGGACGTGGATGCTGCCGTGCAAGCATTGAGGCCACATTGCCACCCTGAAAGGTCGGAGGAGTTCTTGAAGAAGAGCCAGTCAAGCATCAACGAGTACTATGGTGATGGAGATCAGATTGGTGCCATGAGCGAGCAGAAGTGGAAGACCTGGATTGGTTGGCTAGAGGAGCAAAAGATGCTGGCAAAGGGAACCGTTGAGACAACGGATCTCTTTACAAACGAGTTCCACGCCTGAGCCATTGATATCCGGGCTTTCTATGATCAATCGAAAATCGTCTTCCCAGTTTACCAAGGGTATTTCTTACGTTCTTCTTCTTCCAAGACTCCCCAGCGGGCCAAGGTCTCCACATCGGGCGAGTGCCCCATCGGCTCTCCCGCTTCTCCAACCTCTCTGCCCCCGCTCACTCCGCTCACTCCGCTCTTGTCACCTCCCACGCGTGCCACGAGAGCCGCAAGGGCGGCCGTCGCACGGACAATGCATTGTGAGTGCAGATCGTGACGATCTGCTTGGGTGGTTGGCGTACCTGATATAAGTGTCCCTTCTTCCCGCCTTTCCTTCAGTCTGGTCAGATTCCGTCTTATTGCAGTTCTGGTTCGGTGTCCATCCTGTCCCTCCGTAATCATGTATCTCTCCCTTCTTGGTCTGTTGACGCTTTGCACGGGTATATTGCCGTTGACTTTTGCGCAAAATTATTCAACTACCTTCACGAACCCGGTCCTTAACTCAGTCGGAGCCGATCCTTTCATTGTCAAAGATGGCGGATTCTACTACCTTACCTACACTACCGCTACTAACATTACGATTCTGAAGAGCACGAGCTTGACAGATTGGGACAATGCTGAAGTCAAGCTTGCCATTCGACCCTCCGGTGTGTCTTGAATCAAAATTGGATCGCATTGATCGTCGACTGATAAGAGCGACAGCGCAGCCAGCCATACTCTACGGACTTGTGGTATGTCCTTGCATCGACGTGATGGACTGAGACTTTTCCGAGCTAATGATCATTGAACAGGGCCCCAGAACTCCACAAGATCGATGATAAATGGTACATCATTTTCACCGGCGACCCAAACAATGGTACGCAATATTTGCCAGCGCACATCCATCGAGTGACGGAAGCTGACAGCAAATCAGACACGCCGCCACCTGAGATCGATGCCTTCTGCCCTTTCAACTGCCCAGCTGTGTATCACCGCATGTTCGTCCTGGAGGGAAGCACTAGCGATCCCTGGACCAGCAACTACACCATGAAAGCAGAGCTCGACACGTATGATCAGTTTGCGATTGACGGAACATACTTCCGCCACAGCACTGGGCTCTACCACGTTTATTCCTGCTGGTTCGTAACGACTTTGGTCATTTTACCATTTTCATCGCTGACTTATCCTTCCCAGGTACCACGCCTTCTCCTCTTGGCCAGCCAACCTGTGCATCACCAAGATGAGCGACCCCTGGACCGTGTCCTCCAACCTGACCGACAGACAAATCGTAAGCAGCACCTGACTCAACCCACAACCACACAACACTAACACCAGTCCGTAGATCTCCGCCCCTGAAAACGCCTGGGAACAAACTCCCTACGGCCGGCGCGAGAACTACCGCCTCGCCTCCAACGAAGGCCCGCAACAGCTCACCAACCCGCACACCGGCCAAGAATTCATCATCTACAGCGCCGCCCGCAGCGACAACAGGAACTACTGCCTCGGCCAACTCGAGCTCGTCGGCTCGGACCCGATGAACGCGCAGGACTGGAAGAAGCACAACGACGGCTGCGTCTTCTACCAGAACGCGCAGGAGGAGGCGTACGGCGTCGGCCACGCGAGCTTCACGACCAGCCCGGACGGCAGCGAGGACTGGATCGTCTACCACGGCATGAGGAATTACATGAGCGGGTGGGGCGCGCGGACGGTGCGCGCGCAGAAGTTCACGTGGAATGAGGACGGGTCGCCGAATTTCCCGCGTCCCGGGTATGGGCCGTACGAGGTGCCGAGTGGGCAGAATGCGAGCATGAAGATGTTTTGAGGAATTGGGTGAGGGAGGCTTTTTGATTCCGTGATAAGGGGCGCGGCGAAAGCGCGGAGACTTTGGTGTCTTCTAGCAACAAAAGCAGAGTATTTATCCATTCAATGATTCAGCATTCAGAAGGACAATTGGTCCACGTGCCGTCGAAGATCGAATGCCATCGTGCACCAAGCCAAGACACAGACAGGCCCACGTAGCCAGATGTTCGAAAAGGGTATCATGATAGAACATATTTGAGCTGCCCTAACTTTACTCACTAGGGACTGCCGAGACGAACTTCAAGGGAAATCTGGCCAAAGGGGCCACAGGTGACATGCCTGCCAGGACGTATGAGCCACGCAAACGCCAAAACATACCAACCTGCCATGCACCGCCGCTCTGAGAATATGTGTAGGGAATCGTAAAAGCGTACTTGGTCTGTGATCACGTCCGGGAAGATCCCGGCTGACCCTAGCTCAGAGTTGTGTTGAACTGCCAGTTCTCTGTATATAATTCAGTAATTGTTCCGGTGAGCTTAGAAAGATGAAAGACTTACCCTCTTTGAGGTTCTTTGCAGTATCGTCGAGCAAAATGATATGGCGCTGGTTGCAGTAGGCGGTCTTGTCCATCATTTGAACCTTGAGGCCAGCCAGCTGGTCCGGTTGCTTCTCGAACATCTGTCCACAAAGTCAGCATTGGGTACTTGCAGTCCGATTGCTACCGAGGCTGAAAGGTAAACATACCTCACTCAAGTTCTCGACAGCCATCTCCAGATCTTTCTGGTTGTCCTCAAAGATCTCTGTTTGGTTGTTGCGGGCGAGGTAGTAGGCAAAGGCGTAGGTCCACTTCAGCGTCTGGCGACATTGCTGCAGTGCTTTGCTCGCGCTTTCAAGGAATTGCACTTCAATCCAAGACATGTTTGAGGAGCTCTGCAGCAGGGTCATTTTTTTCTCCGTCTTATGGAAAATGTCCTTATCCAGCTTGGCACTCTGCTCGTGGTTGGCGTATCGGTTGTAGTAGTGCAAGTACCGCTCCAAGGACTGCCTAGATTTGGCCTGCGAGTCGCGAGCTTCGGTTCCTGACTTCTCTTCGTAGCGGTTACAGTTGTACCACGAAGTGCCGTGCTCAGACCATAGGCCCATACACTAAGGCTCAGATGTCAGCTAGGTTCACTACTTGAAGTGTGTTAGCGGACTTACCATCCAACAGAACTCGTTCCTGCACTTGCGGCACGTCATGTGGTTACAGCCACCATTCTTCTCAATTGTCGAACCGCACTTCGGGCACTCTTTTGTGTTCGCCGAAATCCAGTTGGCAGTCTCCGAATCATCCTCACACTTCTTGAGCCACTTCTTGACCAAGCTGCAGGGACACGGCTGGTGATCGGCCAGAGTACAGCCGAAGCAAAAGCCGTGTTTAGCGTCGCAAGTCACAGTCGGGACGATGCGATTGAGGTCGCGCTTCTTGACACCGCACTCCACAGCGTACACGCAGTTCGGCGCAGGACACCACTTAAGACTTTCCTTGTCGTCCACGTAGGTCCGCATGAGGAGTTCATGGTAACGGTCGGTCAAGTCGGGGGTGACCATGAGATCGAGCGACTTGGAATCCACGATGGAGTTGCAGCCATCGCCCGGGCACTTTATTCGCGCCGCTTCGCCCTCTTCTTTGATCTTTTGTGCCAGGTATTGTCGGTAGCAGTCTGTACAAAACCTATGCTCGCATTTCATCGCGAACGTCTCGAGCCCCGGGCCATCCTCGCAGCAGATGTCACACATGAAGTCGTCCTTGATTTCTATGCGGGGAGGGCTGGTTGTCATGTCCTGTCCAAGGCCTGCTTTACTCAACACTTCCTCCTGGTTGTCCATATACTGCTCAATCAAGCGTTCCTTGTTCCATCTGAAGTACCGCAGCAATATGGCAGTCGACTCTTTCGGCTGTTCAAGCAACCCCGCCACCTCATCCACCTGCTTATCCTGCTGATCCTGGATGTCCTGCGGGCTGTACACCGAAAAGTCGACCTCGAAATGCTTCTTCTTAGCCTTCAGGTCTTTCTCCTGTGTCTCAAACGCCGCATCGTCGCCGAAATCGTCGTCGATCTGAACATCAGAGTCGTCTGGGCCCGTGTTAGTCAGCCTGCTACCCCGCCACACGACACCCTTTCTCTGCCCCCAAGCAAGAACTCACCTCCTCCAAAACTGCTCCCGCCATCTTCGACGAAGCCGTCGCTACTAGCGACGCTGTTGAAGTCTTCGATGTCCGAGTCCATCTTGCCCTCGGTGCTGAGAGGCGTGGCCGGCAGGGCGGCTGCCTCGACCTGGTGGAGAGTCTTGCTGGCTTTGCGCTTGGGCTGACCGTCAGCCACCGGTGTAGTAGAGGATGCGGCGGACTGGGAATCCGCGGGCTCGCTGTGTTTGCGCTTCGGTGCGGCGCGTGGAGGCGTGGTGGGCGTGGGCGGCCTCCGCCTGCTGTGACGAAGGCGACAAGGGCTTGGGGGATCGGCGGTGGAGGATGCAGGCTTGGTGAGCAAGCCGTTTGGGACTGTCGGGAGTAGTTGGTCGTAGTAAGCAAGAATGGCGGTGTCCGAATCGTGGAGAGAGTCTTGTGATCGGTTCGGTCAGAAGTGCAAGGCTGGTCAGGGCCCTCGGGCGTCGCTGGCTGATGATGCAGGCCGCAGCATCATCGGCCGGGGTGGAGAGCGACGCCGGATCGGGTAAGACGGGCCCGTGCGCTCTGTTTTCACTTGCATGTGCCCAACTTTATCAAGCATGCGTAAGAACGAGATGAAACACTTGATTGGGTTTGGAAAATTGTCGTGGGAGCGACATATGTTCTATTTAGTAATTCAACTACTCATCATCGTCGTCGTTACTGTCGTCCTCTTCTTCGCTGCTTTCCTCTTCGCTATCGCCGCCCATGATCTCTTCCGTCTCCCGCTTGACCTCCACCAGCTCCGGGTTCGCTCCACTTCTCTCGTCTTCCAACCACTGTTCAAGCGCCTCGCTTTCAAACAGTTCCAGGCTGACCAGCGCATTGCAAACGTACAGAAGCACTTTACCGCCCTGCGGTCTGTGAACTAGATCTGCCTGGACGTAGAGCAGGAATTCGACGGACTCGGGGTTGTCCTCCTGATCTCTGTCCAGCACGGCACGCTCCACCAGAAGGCGATTAGGTCCAATGGTCTGAGAGACGGCCTTCTGTGGCGTGGCGCCAGACTCCACGAGTGAGGCGATGCGTTTCATGAGTGCCACACCGACCGCACGCCTCACTTGCTTGCCATCAGCGTTGCTGCTGAGAGTAAGGGCCTTGAGCTCCAGCTGGATACTATCCGGGCTATCGCCACGTTGTAGAGAGTCGAATATGCTGCCAGCGGCTTCGTGATGGAAATCTGCGGCGCTGCGGCGTGCTTCGGCTTCACCTGCGCTCTCTTCTGAGTTGATCGAGCCGAAGCTCTCAGTGCGGTGCGAACGGGGCTGAGAGTCGGTCTCAAAGTCAGAGTCGTCCTCGTCTTCCGAGTTGAGGGTAGAGATAGAGGCAGCATCGTCGTCGTCGCGGAGCTTGAGCTGAGGGATGAGCGTTTCGAAATCCTCCTCGTCGTCTGAGTCAGGCTCTTGGTTGAAGCCCTCGCCCCCCTTGCCGACAACCTTCGGATCCGCTGCACCCCTGACCAGCTCGTCATGCTCGTAGCCGCGCTTGCGCTTGAAGCGCGTGATTCTTCCAGTCCCTTGTACCGTAGTGTCATTCGCGATGACGGTGCCGAAAGATACAAGGGCACCCGGAGACACCTTGCAGTTCTTCCCAATAGATGCCTCGTTCGCCACAACCGCCCGCTCTATCACTGTGTCGTCGCCAATTCGAGCATCGTCCCAGATGTATGCGCCGTCGATCTTCACCCTTCTACCAATCACACATCGCCTTCCAATAACGCTGTTGGTCACCACGCTGCCGTCTCCAATGCTAGTCGCTTTGCCCAAAACCGTCTTCTTTTTAACGACAGCACTCCTCGCCAGAACGACACCTTCTTCGCGATACACTCCACTTTTGCCAACAGCATAGCTTTGCTGCCTGAGGAGGTTCGCGTCCGGGCTCAGCGGGTAAGACCACCTGCCGACAACATCTTTGCTCACTGCATCGTACATCTGTAAGCTCTTAACTCGCGCCGCGTAGCCCTCCGTCGCCACATGCGTGTGGATCGTCATGCCGTTCAGCTCGTGATCCTTCAGCGTGCCGTACAAGAAACCTCTGCGAGGCTGCTGCCAGTCGAAATTGTCGCTCCATTGGCTCAGCACTTCCGGAGAGCAGATATCAATACCACAGTCGATCAGATCCGCCCGGACCTCGAGCTCAGGGCAATCAGCCAGGATCTCGCCGTCAATGTTGAGCCTGGGGTGCGTCTGCCCAGGACGCATCTGCTCGTAATGCAGACACCTGTCTTTAGTCGGATCCACAACAAACACCGGACGGGTACCGTGCGCTTTCGTGCGGTGCTGGTCGCCCGCCTCGCGCAAGACCATTGTCATGATGGCGTTCTTGCTTTTCTCCCTGCGCTGCTTGTGCGCGCGGATCGCGTTCTCGATGCCCACGCTCGCGACGACATCGCCGTAGACGCAGACGAAATCGCCCGTCAGCATGCCCTTCTGGTCCATGTCGCGCATGGCGTCGCCGATGGAGTTGGAGGCGGAGGAGCGCACAATCTCGACGCTGAAAGGTGACGTGTCGCGTGTCCATTTGCTGGAGGCGACGTATTCCTCGACTTGCTCAGTGTGGTTGCCGGAGCAGATAAACACCTCCTCGACGCCGGCATTGGCTAGGAATTCGAGCGTATACTCGATGAGAGGCGTGTTGGCGAGCGGCAGCAGGCATCGTGGCTTTTCTAGCGTGAAAGGCTCGAACTTGGGCTCGAAGGAATCGGCTAGAACCTTTATAGGGAAGCGTGTTAGATCGGATGCATGTTGGGAGGCGTGGCTATATTGTTATGACGCATGACTCGATACTTTTTTTGCGCCTGGACGGAGGAAATGACATACAAGTGCCTGAAGAGGATCAGGGCGCTCTTCTTCACCAGAATTCTTGCCCTTGTCGGCGCCACCGCCCTTCTTGCCGGATTTGGGGGGCATCTTCGTGTATAAGTGGCGTGTGGTGTTGTTTGCCCGTACGGCTTTGGAGGGGAGATTTTGAGGGTGGCGGCGTGTGAGTCGAGCCCCCCGCGCTGATTGGGACGAGTCATGTGATTTCACTCCCACTCGCAAGTGCAGACACAGAGGCCGATACCTTTGTCGCTTGATTCACTATATTGCCAATCTCGAAAGGCTCCATCGTCGCTTTATGTGACGATCAAGTCACTATTCTGGCGATGATATCGTAGTGTTGGCGGCCGCGACAAAAGCCCTTGTTGTGCGTGACTTGTCAAGCTGCATGCATGGCTCGCGAAAACGGGACGACCGTGCCTTACATATACTGATGAAATACGGGTACGGTCATGCAGTTACGGAGCGATCATGTCTCCTCTGCATGGCTGGTAAGGATATCATCGTGGCCGGATACGGACGCGAACACGACAACCTGGTGACCTTAGCGGGCGCCGAACCATGGATCTTTGCCGATGGAATCTGTCATCTCCGAGCTCATGCATGCATCGGGTTGACAGCCACCACCGTGACACGACACATGGTACGCCGATGCTGCGGGGCATCAGGTATTTTCGCGTTGCCCGCTATGCACAGCAACCAACTCGGAGTGTCTCGAGCGTCTGGGCCAGGCACCCAACACGCTCGCCTAAAAGAACAATTTCCCCAGCCTGGACGATAATTCGCCTCTGCCTCTGCGGGGGAGTTGCATAGCCGGGGACGCCGCCCTACACAGGCGAGCCGATGGCGGCAGAAGACCCCCCCTGCCGACCTCGTTCCTCCAATGGCCAACCAGACCCTGTGAGCCTGAAGGCTGCCAGTTAATATCGACTGCTGGCCTCGGGGCCCCGGTGGCACACCTCTCCCAAATCTACCATCTTCCGTGGCGGCCAGGCGCATGGACTGATCTAAGGGCCAAAGCCGTGGTGGGCGCCGCATCCTGCCTTAAGAGAACGCAATAGTCCTTCCGGCGAGGCTCTAGTCGTTCGAGACTTACCTCGTTATTGCTACAGCCCCCACTTGGACTCGATTATGGATCCCATGTCCGCTGACGAGGACTCTCGCAACGGGCTGTCAGACTCCGCATCTGCTGTCAACGCCGTGCGACCCGGCGTGAAGAGGTCGCGTTCCTCCTACGACAGGCCTCTCAACCGTGCCGACACGATGGAAGACATTGTAGCGAGCGAGTTGAAGTCAGCTGATGCTGCTGACGGCAAAGTCGCCAGATTCCCAGCCGACCCGCTGGACTACCCTCGTCGCAGAGCCACGATCGCCTGCGAGGTCTGTCGAAGTCGAAAGTCCAGATGTGACGGTGCTCGTCCGAAATGCAGACTTTGTACAGAGCTGCAAGCCGAATGTGTCTACCGTGAGCCAGGCGTCAAGCTGGATGCTGGGGACAAGATGATTCTAGAGCGACTGGCTCACATCGAGGGTCTTCTGAAGGCGGGTATGCAGTCCGGTATGCACGGCTCTTCAATGAGCTTGAATGCGCCGAGTGGCCCCATATCTCCGGCAACTAGTAACCCGGCATCAGAGGAAATGACAGGAAAACGCATGAGCACCACAAGCGCGCCGGCCGCGATACCGCAGGTCAACGGTCTGGGTTCCTGGCAGGCCAACATCTCTACAATGCCCAAAACACACACAACACCAGCCTTAAACCTCTTGCAATGGCCGATCATTCGAGAGCTGGTGTCGCTGCCATGCGATCCACAAACGCTCCTACAGCTGGAAATGGCTCGTCCTCCCTTGGAGATGGGGAGGTACTCCTTGGACTTCTCTGCGGCTCATGCGTACGCGCAAGCTTTCTTCCAAAGAGTCAACGTCTGGTATGCTTGCGTGGATCCTGCTACATGGCACGTTCACTACCACAGCGCTATGGCTTCGGGCTGCCGGTCCCTTCCCGACAGCTGCATGGTTCTGTTGGTACTCGCTCTAGGCCAAGCAGCGCATTCTGGTTTGAGCATTTCCCGCGTCCCGGGAGACCAGCTACCGCCTGGTCTGCCATACTTTGCAGCGGCCTGGAATCTCCTCCCGAGTCTGCTGACTCGAAATGATATTCTTAGCACGCAGTGTCACATATTGGCAGCAGCATATCTGCTCTATCTGGTACGACCCCTGGAAGCGTGGAATCTTCTTCACAACACCAGCATGAAGATCCAGCTCCTACTGTCTTCTCAACAATCGATTCCACCTCAGCTTCGCGAGCTCAGCGAGCGCCTCTACTGGAACACGCTAATGATCGAATCTGACCTCTTGGCCGAGATGGACCTACCGCACTCCGGCATCGTACAATTCGAAGAAAGCATGCGACTTCCCCGGCCATTCCCCTACGACGCTTCAAACGTCACCCCAGAAGAGCCCCCCGGTTCAGACGAGCTGTGGTACTTCCTCGCCGAAATCGCCCTCCGCCGCCTCCTAAACCGCGTCTCCCACCTCATCTACACAACCGAGCGCAGTACCCGCGGCGCGAACGGCCTCACCTCCTCCCTCGATCCCGTCACCACCGAGCTCGACTACCAACTAACCCAATGGTACGAAAGCCTGCCCGCGCCCGTCAAATTCCCTCGCGAGCGCCTCCCCGCCCGCAACCAAGTCCAAACGGTCCTCCGCCTGCGCTACTTCGCCTGCCGCACAATCATCTACCGCCCCTACATCCTCGCGGTCCTCGCCGACGAGTCCTGCGCGCAAGAGCCCGGTGTGCAAGACGCTTGCCGCAAGTGCCTGGAGGCCTGCATCCGGCAGCTGGAGTACATCACGGCGCACCACGACGGGCACATCCCGTACCTGTGGCAGGGGGCGCTGAGCATCGTGTCGCAGGCGCTGCTGATCATGGGCGCGACGCTGAGCGGCTCGCTGGCCGCCCTGCTGCCGCCGGCGCACCAGATGAACGTCATCGTCGCCGAGGTCGTCGCGGAAGTCGAGCGCATGGCGCACCTTGCGCCCAGTATCCGGCTGTGCGCGGAGCTCATGCGCGAGGCGGAGGACAGGCGGCAGGCGCTGCTTGCGACGCAGCCGGCGCAGCCGCTGAGGGGCTGATGATGGGAGGTCCGTTTTCCTGTCGGCTCAGGGCGCGAGCCGGAGGAGCGCGTGGGTGGCGCGATTTTTGGGCCTTCTCGCTCCCTTCTGTTGCATGCCAAGGGAGGCGCTGGGAGGCGGTAGGCGCGCGAGGCGGTGTTCGACGATGTTCTTCGCCGCTTCTCGCGTGGCGCTGGCGGCGCGTCCGGACTTCGGCCCTCCGTGCCGGCTGTGAACCGATGCTGGGAAACCCGAGAGCTATTTTATCCGGGCGATCCTTCCGGAATATCCTCTGCCCTACTCCTCTTCAGCTGCGCGGTTGAGATATTGTGGTTGGACGCTGTGCAACATCACTACATGCGAGCAGCGAAGAGATGAACGAAAGGGCTTGCTTGGCGACCTGGTATTGGTGCGCTTCGAGGAGTCGCGGCGAACAGACTGATGATGACGATGTCCTCGACGAAAATCTGCATTGCGCTATGCAGGCGAGGTCACCACCATACGTTGAGATCGGAATAAGTGACCGATCAAGAAAGAGGCCTTGGGCTTCCAGCACGAATCTCAAGGGGCTGTTGCCCAACTCCCAACGTTATATTTCCAGGAGATCAACCACTCAGGCTCAGGCGGCGGTCGCCTACCGGCAGATATCAAATCTGTGACCGCTTGAAAAAATGGAGGAAAGGATTTGTATTGCACAGCAGGCGCACAAGTAAAATCAAGAATAAACCAAGGGCGCCCGCCTGTAATCTTTCAATTGACGAACATTTCTTTGATCGTGCTACGTAATTTACACAAATGTCGCTGCGAAGCGATGACACTCAGCGAAGCCACAGACCCATCGCTGTATGCGAGTTCCAGTTTCTACACCCTCCATGAGCCTGTCATCTGGATCCTAATCATTCTATTCGTTTCGTTGTCATCACATTTGCTCATCTCACAAACAGGCTATCGGAGTCCTGGTTGTAAAGCTTGATGATGCCCGCCAACTTGTTCGCTTCGGCGGCGAAATTGAGCGGGTTGGCGTATTGAACCTGATAGCGGACTCTGTTTCATTCGTCAATAAATCTCCTTTAATAGACCGCGCAGATTGGCGGAAGAATTGAACATACCTCTGCTGATCCTGGAACGTATCCATCTTGGCCTTGCACCTGAAGACGAAGGTCTTGCAGTTCGCCTCGCTGAAAAGAATCTCCTCCTGCCTCGACTCGCCCTCCTCACGCATCGCCATGAGGTCATTGGCCGGCACGCCCATGATCGCCAGGCCGACTTCGTTGAAGCACGACAGCCACAACTGGCCGGTGTGGTCGCCGACGTTGACGGACATGATGTAGCGGTAGTCCGGCTTGTCCCACGTCTTGTCGCACTTCTCGCAGCGCCACTCGCCGGGGTTGATTTCGACGACCTTCTTGTTGCAGCTGTCGGTCTGGCAGGCCGGGTACGCCACGTTGTCCTTCTTGACGTACAGGATGGTGGCTTTGATGTTGAACCAGTCGGTGCTCTCGCCCATGCCCAGGTTCTCTTCCGACACTTGGGCGACAGACTTGTACTCATCGCGCTTGCCTCCAGACGTGGCGGAGACGGCACCCATGGTGTTGGCGTGAGACTGGAAATTCTCGGTGCTGCCACCAGCATCGTACCAGCCCTTGAGCTTGTGCGCCTCGTCGATGTCAGGATCCACAGTCATGCTGCCCGAAGACAGCAGCGAGAGTGAACGGCCGCCGAAGTCAGAGACCTTGACGCCCTTGAATGCAATCACGCTCTGAGGCTGCGCGTCGAAGTTCTGCGCGCTGTTGCCCCAAATCGTCAAGCGAACATTGAAGCCAGTGTTGTCGATTAAAGTGAGCTCGCGCTTGTTGTATGGTTTGCTGGTGGTCTTGGAGACAATCTCGCTGACCTCGCCGACCTCCGAAAGAACACCGATGCAGTCGATCGTGGTGTCCTTTTCAATGGACTGCAGGTCCGCAAGCGTCGTGAAGTTATAACGGACTTGCGGCACGCCAGAGTCATCTTCAGCTTTCTCGATCTGGGTGTCCTTCTCGAATGTGAGCTCGTAGTCGTTGTTGACGTTCGAGAACTGCTTCTTCGCAAGCTGGACTCGACAGGGCGCGGAGACATAGTAGGTGTTGCCTTCCACCAGCGTATCGTACCACTGGTCAACTGCGTCGTTGAACCCCGTTGCTCTGATCTCGCCCGACTCGTCCAAGAAGTTGACGCTGAAAAGCTTGCCTTCACCGTTCTTGTTGTGCCACGTCTTGACCTCTCCCTTGTGCGAGCATCTTGCCTTGATTGTCCACTTGTGTGCGTAGGGCGATAGCGCTTCGATGGGGAAAATGTTCGCGTGGCTTCCGCCGCCGTTTGCTCTCGAGGGCAGACTGCGCTGCGGTTGTTGTTGCTGCTGTGGCCTTTGAGGTTGCTGCTGCTGCTGTCCGTAGAAGTTGTTCCCACCAATGTTCTCCGGCTGGCCCTGCGGTTTCGTCTCGTCCGCCTGGCCCTCCTGCTTCGGTCCGTCAAGAGCCACGGGCTGACCAAGCTTGTCCGGCTCGCCATACTCCTCCAGCACTTCCAAGTCAATCACGACCAGGATGAGCCTCTCTTTGACCATGTTCGCCTGAAACTGCTTCAGCTTGCAGACGCTGCCCTTCTTCAGCTTGCCCTCGGTGACGATCCAGTTGGCCTGCTGCGTGATCATGCTCTGAATGAAGTTGAGCGTGTCATTCCACACGACTCTGTAGCGCTCCTGGCCGTTCGCGCCCGGCGCCATAGGCTTGATCTGCACGCACTGCACGATGGGCTCGATGACTTCCTCATTCTCCGAGATGCGACGCAGCGCGCCGTGCGTGAGGGCGCCGTGTGCGTCCATGATGGTGGCGTCTGGAAGCTCCGATCCGTAGTCTGAGTATGACAAAGAGATATGAAGACCGGGAGGAGGATTGGCGGTGGTGCTGGTGGTTGCGTTGCTGACGGTGGCGGTGTTTGGAGAGTTTTGGAAGTTCGCGGGGCAGACGCGCTCACCGCGTGAGCGCGTCGAAGTGGAAGCTTGGACCATGTCGCCTTCTGGCCTACGACGAGATGATTGCAAATCAGGTTGGGGCAGGACGAGGCAGGCGGCAGGAAAAGCTATTATTTATCCCATATCACACGCGTGGCTAGACCGTTCACACGGGTCTATGTCGCGCAGTCCCGTGACTCAATAAAGTCGACCCTCACTGAAAGTAGAAGGCAACAGCATCGCTGGCCGCCAATCAACAGAGACGACACGCCATCCTCAACACGAGCGCATTTGTTCAAACCATAAGTGCTTTTCATACAGTCGCACGCTCAAAGTAATGATATCACATATGCATCCTCCTGCGCGCCCAAATCTAGGCAGCAGTCCACAACGCTTGCTCCCAAACCCAACCATAAACGCCATTTCAATAATGCTGTCAATCGATTACCACCCCCTCCTCTTCCCTCTCTCCTCAGCACCCTTCTCCTTCATCCTCGCCTTCTTCGCGTCAAACTTTTTCTTCTTCTCCTTCGCCCACTTCTCCGGCTCGCTGACCGCCTCGATGCGCCTCTTGCGCCTGCGCTCGTCGCGCTTCTCCATCGATGCCTTCTTCGCCTTGCCCATCTCCGCGACGAAAGCCTCCGAGCCGAGCTTCTTCTGGATGAGGTCGAGCGTCTCGCGGGCAAGGTTGGAGAGAGCGACGTAGGCTTCGCCGGGCGGCTGCACGATGGACGGGTCGGTCAGGTTGTACAGCGGGCGGATGAGGGTGGCGATGTTGGGGAGCGGCGCGGAGAGGTGGTTGAGCAGCGCGGTTTGAGACTGAAGTGCTGCTGTACGCGTGAAGACCGGAGTGTTTTCGCGGCGCACGATGGCAGAGAGGCGTGAGAGCAGGTAGCCGATAGCAGTGGTGTCTTGGCCATCCTTCTTGTCCTCTTCTTCGACGTCGTCTTCCTCCGCATCTTCCTCCGTAGACCGCTCTTTCCACTGCATTCCGTTCGCGGAGAAGGCGCGGCCGAGGAAGACGAGGTTGCGTACCGTGTAGTTCACGGCCTCGGTTGCATCGGCCGAGCTGGTGCGTAGAACGCGCAGGTTGACGGCGCATGCGGACTTAAGCTCCTTCACACCAAGTTCCAGTCCACCCGAAGCGCGAAGAGGAAGACTAGCCAGACCAGACTCTGTCTTGGAAGAGGTGCTCGCGGCATCGTTAAAGAGCATACCCTGGAGTTTGGCAGCAACCTCTTGAGCGTCGAAAGCAGGTACAGTCGAGCGCTGCTGAACGCTCGCCCAAAGAGTGGATCGCTTCTTAGCGAAAGCCCTTTCGGGATGCATTTCGCAGATGGCAGTGAGAAGGCCGAGAGCAGCGACCAGATGCAAGCGCTCGCCAACAGACTCGACGTCAATCTCAGTTGCCAAGATAGTGTCAAGCTCGTCCAAAAGACCGTCTGCAAACTTGTCAGTTGGCTTGCTAGACCGGACGAAGATGGCCCAGCACTGCAGAGCCGCCTTTCGGATTGCGATCTTCTTGTCAGCGCCCATCCACTTCTTGATGGTCTCTCTCAGCGTCTTCTCCCTGTCCTCATCTGCGCTCTCGAAGACTCTGCCGATGAGCACACCAGCCATGTCCCTGCAAGATTTGTCTGTGTCAGAGCCGAGTCTAGGCACGAGACCGACAAAGAAAGTCAAGAGCAAAGGCTGCAAGGTCTCCTCTCCAACTTTACCGAGCAAACCGTGCAAAACTTCCATCACGCTGTGGCGGCCAGCAACATGCTCGTAATCCAAGTTCTTGATCAAAAATCCAGTTTGCTTGGTCCAGCGATCCTTGCCCTGGGGGTAGTCCAGCACAAACTGCAAGTACGCGCTGCGAGCACTCTGTCTCACAGACGCGTCAGGGTTGGTGATCATCATGCGGGCGACTTCGTCCATGACCTCGTAGACTTCCGTGATGACGATCTTGCGGCCAACGACGGCACGCAAGAAACGGAAGAGGATGCCCTGCCTGTCAGGTTCATCCAGATCCTGCTTGAGAGTCTTGAGCAGAATTGCAATGTCATGCTCTTTGACCTTGACGGATCTCTTCTCGCGCAGGATCGCGGTGACGAGGTCCAGGCCAGCCTTGGCGGCGTCGGTAGTGGTACTAGGAGACGCCTTGATCATGCCCACAGCTTCCTTGAGATACACAGGAGCGTTTGCCTCGATGGCCGGGAGAGGCACTCGGATAATTGTCGTGACGAGCTTGGCGGCAGCAATCTTGACCTCTTCTTGCCCGCCAACAATCGCGTCACCTACGATGGGAAGGTAGCCAGCCATATTGGCAGGCGTCTGAAGGTCTTCGTGACGGCGAACAACTTTGCGCACCAAATTGAGTGCAAAGCTCGACAGCTTGAAAAGGTACGAGGTTGTGGCTCCCTTGCGGTTGGCCTTCTGCTCCGAGGCGATCAGGTACCTGCTAACCCTGTAGTCTTCCTCAGCAGCCTGAGCGGCAGGTTTGGCTTCTTGCGCGTAGACCTGTCGGACCATTTCGTGGCAGAAGATGAGCATGTCTCTCGAGTCAGCCGCCGGGTTCTGATCGACACCTTTCCTGACTCGCACGAGCAGGTCATCGATCTTCTTGACCATCTTATTGTCTAGTCTCTCGGACAACATGGCTCGGATCGGCAGCATCAGCTGGCCAAGGTGGGTGATCGAAGCGGATCGGGCGAGGATCTCTGTGGTGTCGTAGCTCTTGCTGCTCTTGATTTCTTTCATGCTGGTGGTGTACTCTTCAGCTTCTTTCTCTTGGCCAGTCACGCCGAAAATGTCGTCCATGACAACAGCCATCATGTCAGGCAAGCAAGAGTCAAGGTCGCCCGGTTGGAACTGATCAGCGTTGGTGACCAGCAGGTAGTGTACCGTGAAAGACAAGACGTGCAGCTGGTAACCACGCTGCAGGGCGCTACGCAGCTCCTTGAGCATGAAGTTGAGATAGGTCGGTCCCACGAGTCGCAAGATAGTAGAGAAGGTGCGGCGTGTCTGTTCTCGGGCTTCGAGGTCGCGACTCTTCAAGATGTGAGAGATGTCGGTGAGCGTAGGTGCGAGTCTGCCGACGAACTCGTTCTCAGGTAGCAGAAGCAGAAGCTTGACGATGGAAACGGCAACAGTGACACGCCTATCCACCGTTGACTCGTCTTTGCGGTGCAAATACTCAGACAGCGGTGGAAGGAACTCTTCCATGATCACTCGCTGCCTGTTCGTGCGTGAGGCTTCTTGCTCGTCCGTGTTCATTGCGGTCTCTTGCTGGTTGTTCATGCGCGCAGTCAATCCGTCGACCAACGCACTGATCAGCCTCAAGACCACCTTCTCTTGGTCAGGGTTCTTCTTCAGTTCTCCGAAGTAGCGCTTCATGACGGACCGGTAGTCGGACCATTTCAGGTTCTTCGCCAATGAGCCAATTGTGACCACGGTCTGGTCAGATAGCGTTCGGCCAGCATCGCCTTCAGCTTGGTCGAAGATGAACTGTTCCAGCAGGGGGAGGAAGATACGGCTCACGTTGTGAGACTTGAGCTTCGGTTCCTCGGTGAGTCGGCGCAGAGCACGTAGACGGCGATGTTGCTGAATGTGCAGAACATTGGTGAAGAAAGAGGCTTCCTCATCTCCGTCAACCCCAAGAGCTGCCATATCGGTGACCTCAGTCCATTCCGTGCAGTGTTCCACTACACGTCCGAGCAGGCGCAGGTATTCCGCACGAACGAGCTCTGAGGGCTCTTTCATGCCGCGCTGGATAGCCGGGAAGAGATCGCTCTTGATCAAGTCAAGGTTACCACTCTTGCCCGACGCCACGATGAGCAGTTCGAGCGCGCGTGTTGCGCTGGCACGATTGACCGTGTCATCTTCGTCACGAATGAACAGCATGCAGTTGTGCATCAGAGGAAGCCACTGATCGTTCGAGAACTTCTCGGCGTTCTCATAGATGCGGGCAAAGCCCTGCTCCTTGCGATCATGATCCGGTTCGTTAAGGCGAGTCGGATCAAGCGCGTTGATCTCCTCGCAAATGTCGGCGCTCTCTGCGAGTGCTCCATCTCCTTTACAAAGCTTGACGAGTGCAGTAGAGAAAAGCTTACGGCTCTCGAGGTCACGCAGACGGGAAAACAGTCCCGAGATAGACTGGTAGACAGTCTTAGGAGGCGCAGCTGTGCCCATCGTATCAAGCAGAGGCATCATAGTGCGCACCAAACCAGCCTTGACAGATGGGTGTACGAAGTTACCGGGTTGACGCAAGAGGTTTGCGCAGACTTGTATGATCTCTTCAGCCTGCTTCGGATCGGTGATGCGCTCAGCGAGCTGGATAGTACTCTTGACGCATACTGAGAGGACATCGCTGGCGGGTTGCTGTTGGCTCAAGATGCTGGAGATGCTTGCTACAAATGCTGAAACGTATGGCTGGAAGGAATCAGTGATGGCGGCATTCGAAACCAGACGATCGAGGATGTCTCTCAAGATATAGATCTTGACTTGGTTCTGAGCTCCTGAATGCTCAAGCAACTCAGCTAGGCCAGTGAGGATGCGGCGGTCCTCGAATAGATGTGCAGTGTAAGATGTAGACTTGCTCCATGCCGCAAATAACCGCAGCATTGCAGAGATACCCTGCAAGTTCTCGGAGGCAAAGTTATCCAGACGAGGCGACACCAGCTCAGAGACTATGGCCTTTCCTTGGCTAGAAAGATCGAGATCTTCGGTGTCCGCGAACACCTTAACGAGACACTGGAGTCCAGTCTGACGAATAGCTTTATTCAGAGAAGCATCCTCAACAGTCTCCTTCTCCTGGTTATCCAGTCGCTTAGCGGCAGAGACTGTACAAAGGAGTGCAGTATCCGCCAACTTGATTGCATAAGGTTCCAAGTTCGATCCCAGGGTCTCGAGCATATCGTTGACCATGTTGAGCATACCGACCTGTTGGCGCAGGGGCATCGTCAGGTTCGCGGCACTGACAACGCCGTCTTCCGTACGTGTCTTTGCGACTGCAATGTCAATAAAATCCGCCAGCACCTTCGTGTCATACTGCGACAACGCAACGAAAATGGCCTTACGGCGAGCGTTTTGGTTGTCTTTCGCACCGCCCACAGCCCTTCCATACAGTAGCCTGAGTAGTACAGGCATGACAGCAGCTTGGTCCGCGGGCTTCAAAGCGTCGTCTCCCTCACCTTGAAGGAACACAGACAGCTCTTCGCGGAATCGTGCATCGTCCAAAAAGTTCATGAGACGCTCTTGGTTGCGCTTGAGGGCTGGCTCTTTCCAGGCCAGGATAGCCTTCAGCGCCGAGGTCTGGATCTCTACATCACCGTTTGCGCAAAGGTTCAGGAGGGCATCGTGAACCTCGGAAGCTTTGTAGAGTACTCTAGGGTTGTTGAATTTCGCAACCACTGCAAGCATGGCCTTTTGGTCTTTTCGCGCCCATCTTTCGGTATCTGAGGACTGCTCTTCCTCATCGCTTGCGCCCGCCCACTGCAGAAGTATGGGAACGAGCAGGCGCGATCTCTTCTCCGCGAGATGGGGGCTCCTATCTAACACCTTCAAAGCCTGTGTCCTGGAGCTCTCGGTGTTGGTGGACAAACGCTGATGTTCGAGTCGGAACGCGTGCTCCGGTTGAGCATAGCCTCCATAAGGCTCATTGAACACCTGGTCAGATATGGAGCTCACTTTCGCGAGGTTGGAGCACTCGAAATCGGAAGCGACATGTGCTGCTTCAGATTCGAGACTGATAGGCTGTGGTTGAGGACCATCTTGATCACGCTTGTCCTTCTGACCTTTCAGCCAAGTCTGAATCAGCGCAACGATCGTCTCCTCGCCGCTTTGGTCGTTGCACATCGACGCCAGCGCTTCGATCGCGTCTGTCCACGCTTGCGCAAGCCTGACATGGAGCAGGCCGAAGCAGAATGTTGGGATCGCTTTCTTCAGAGTAATGTCGGACTCGATGTTCTTGAATGCTGCCGCCAATCGGCGGATGTTCATGGAGACACTGCGGCTGGTCTCAATGTTAAGCGGCGTCGATTCTAAAAGGATAGCAATGCTCAGGACTTCAGGTGTTTCCTGGCCTCTTCGTTTGTAAATCGCTTCGAGAATGTCAAGGCTCTCCGATCTGAGATGATGGGATGGAAGTGCCAAAGATCGAACCAAAGAATCAAGCAAAACGTCCATGTGAGGTCCAGTTACATCAAGCTCCTCCTTGCTCTTGATAAGTTTGCGCATGCTCGACCAGAAAGGAGCAAGGCCAAAAGCGTGAGCGCTTGAAGAGCAAAGAGATGGCCAAAATGCGGCCACCGGTGATGAAACGTTCACAGCAGCCGACAGAGCATTTCCCAGGCTGAAGTCAGTGAGCAACTCGTTTGCCGATGTTTCTGAAGCGTCCAATCCAGACTTCACAAGACGGGCCAGGATGGTTCTTAGGCGCTCTTGATTTTGCGTCTCGAGCTTGACAAGTCGTATCGTCTGCAGGACCAAATTTGCAGATGCAATACTTGAGACATCGACATCCGATTTCGAAGGATCCATTGCTTCCAGTTGCTCCAGCATGTACTTTTGCATCTCCTTTGGGCACTGCATCTTAGAATCTGAGCCCGAGGCAGCCAACCGGGGCAACTGCTGCAATAACGCTGTCGGGTCGTGTTTCCACGATGCGACAATGAATTTCTGCAGATGGGGTACCACAAATTGCTGGTATCTCTCGTCGCCTAGCCGGGCGAATAGGTCGCAGAACTGCAAGAAATGCGGGATCCATTCAGGCTGCCGGATCAAATCCAGAAGACCGAGTGCAGGAAGGACAGCTTCGACTGTAGCTGATTGCATGACAACTGCGAGTGCCGACAGTACACTGTGCTTTGTCGTTGGGCTGAGCAGCGGCTGCTTCGTTCCTGCTTTCACAAGGGTTGACACGATCTTGACGATCCCGCTCCATTCCTGTATCCTTGCAGCTTTCCTGACAGATACTATCGTGAAAATTGTCCGGCCGGTAAAAGAGGCCATCGATTCGTTCACATCTTCTTCTGTAACTTCCAGTTCGCTCACCACGAGCTTTGCAACAGGCTGGAAAGTCTCAGGTGTGGTGTAGTGAATTATACTGGTGAGTGAACCAGCCACAATCTCCATGCTCGTATCATTGAACGTCTTGCGCACATTTCTCATCAGACTCTTGATGACCGCCAGACCACTAGTGTGGATGCCGTGCTGGATGCCCTTGACAGCTTCCGTTAGCAGGGTCATCACACCCTGTCGGTGCAGATTCGCTGATCGGGCAGATTCTGAAGCAGTGCAATCCTCCAGGATGTGGCCCAAGATACGATCGAGAGGCTCCTGGTCTCTGTCGTACACAGTTGCCGCCTTCCTAACCAGAAAGCTCATGGACTCAGCGGCGAAGCGGACAATGAAGGGCTTTTGGGGTTCCTTCCCCATGTACACGGACATGAGGTCATATACGGGACGCAAATCCGGAGTCAAGAGTCGCGACAGATACTTGAACAGCCAGGCCAAGCACGTAAAGCTCCATTCGACAACTGCAGGATCGGGGTGCTTGGAAGCGACGCTAGCCACGGTGCTCACGGCTCGCGCGAAGTGCTTCTCAAAGCGGGTATCCATATCGTGCGCAAAGCGAGAAAGCAAGCTGAGGAGAGCCTCCATAGCAAGCCCATCTGCCTTTGCAATGTACTCCACCAGAAGGTCCATGATCTTCTCTTCATTGTACAGAACCGAAGGCAGGTTGTCACACAGCGGCGCAACCTCTTTCGCAAAGTTGCCAAAGGTCTCCGACAAGTTCAGGTCCCTCCATTCTGTAAGAGATCTTCCAAAATATGTGTCAGATTCGTTCGACAGGGCCTCGGAGTCGACTTGGTTTCTCTTTCGTCTGATCGGGTCGATTCTAAGATTTGCGATGCGCTGGGAAAACGGCTGGAAGCGGTGATTTTTCGTTGTGACGGTGGTGCGCTTGGTGTCTTTTTTCGGTTTGACCACCGCAGATGGCTTAGCCACCTTTCCCTTTGAAATGGCCATTTTCACATCCTCCGCCTGCGTGATGTGAACTCAGCAAGCCGCGGCTTGAAGATCTCGAAGACAAAAAGTTCCAAAGCCAAAGCCCGTGCCTCGTCTGGGGGCGGGTGCAGCCGAGCGCCACTTGAGGCTTGTGAACGCGCATGTGAGAACTTCAGATCGGCTTGAGCTCGCAGCTCACTTACCTTCTGTTCACGTGATCGGCTTTGCGTCTACTTAATCAACTAATTTTGCCTTGCTTCTCTTCTAAGCCAGGAGCTTCAATTATTTGCCAAACAACCCTTCCTCTCAACCTGCTGCGAACGATCTCACTCGCACACAGGATACAACGGTCAACATCAGCCAAACCGCGCTGAGGCGCTGAACTCAATCCACAACCACAACCATGGCGCAAAAGATTGTTGTGACCGGAGATATCAATGGTCAACTGAACCAATTCTTCACAAAACTGTCAACCCTTCAAGCGAGACAACAATTCGCATTCGCCGTCATTGCCGGCAATCTCTTCGCAGACCCCGAAAACACTTCACCACAAGAAGCCGAGGATCTGGCAAAACTCGTCAAGGGCGAGATTGAAGTACCGGTCACGACCTACTTCTCTATCGGCCACCGTGCCCTGCCCAGTATCGTCATCGAAAAGCTCCAAAGTAACGACGGCGAGCTCTGCACAAACCTGATCGCGCTCGGACGCAAAGGACGCGTCAAGACTTCAGAAGGCTTCAACATCGTCGCCATTGGAGGCAAGCATCAGTCAGGCGACGAGCCCGCAAATGCCTACGACGCATCCTTTAGCGACAAAGATGCCAACACCGCCAAGGGCTACAACGACGCCGACATCCTAATCACAAGCGAATGGCCAGCTGGCGTAGCCGACGGCTCAAAAGCCCCTCCCACATCCCCAGCACCCGCCAGCTCCGAGTCCCTCTCGGACCTCTGCACAGCCCTCAAACCCCGCTACCACTTCTCCTCCTCTCCAGCCTTCTGGGAACGCGAGCCCTTCTTCCACGCCACAGACCCCCCTCGCCCAATCACCCGCTTCCTCTCCCTGGCCCCCTTCGGCAACCCCTCCAAATCAAAATGGATCTACGCCTTCACCCTCGAGCCCTCCGCCGAACCAACCCAGCACCTCCCACCCGACACAACTGCCTCCCCCTTCCTCCAAACCCGCAAACGCAAAGCCCTCTCCAGCCAACAAGACTCCTACAACGCCCTGCGCTTCTCCACAGACGACAACCCGCGCTCCCACGGCGGCGGTCGCGGCCGCGGCAAACGCCACAAAGCCGGCCCGCCAGACCCCGCCGAGTGCTACTTCTGCCTCTCAAACCCGCAGTGCGAGTCGCACATGATCGCCTCCATCGGCGAAGAGTCCTACCTCACGACCGCCAAAGGGCCCCTCCCCCTGCCCAACACCTTCCCAGCTCTCGGCGGCGCCCTCCCAGGCCACGTGCTGATCATCCCCGTCTCGCACGTGCCGACCCTCGACGCCCTCGAAGACTCCGCAACCCGCGAGCGCGTCCGCGCCGAAATGCAAAAGTACCGCGCGAGCCTGCACGCGATGCTCCGCGCGCGCGGCGACGGGAGCCTCGGCGCCGTGACGTGGGAGATCGCGCGCGCGGGCGGCGTGCACGCGCACTGGCAGCTGCTGCCCGTGCCCTCGGACCTGGTATCCAAGGGCCTCGTGGAGGCGGGCTTCCGCGTCGAAGCGGAGAAAGCCGCCTACCCGACGTCGTTCCTCACGGAGCGCTCCGAGGTCGCGGCCGCGGAAGCCGAGGGGGACTACTTCAAGGTGCGGATGTGGAGTGCGGAGGGTGGGGAGAGGGAGATGGTGCTGCCGCTGGACGCGACGTTCAGGTTTGACTTGCAGTTTGGGCGGCGCGTGCTGGGGAAGTTGCTAGGGTTGGAGAAGAGGGCGCATTGGAAGGATTGTGGGCAGAGTCGGGCGGAGGAGGAGAGGGAGTGTGAGGTGTTGAAGGGGGTGTTTGCGGAGTTTGATTTTACGGCGGCGTGAGGGGCCTTGAGGCGAGAGGGAGTTGAGGGGGAGGATTGAGTCGTGAGCGGATGCATGA
The DNA here is from genome assembly GCF_011745625.1 of Cladosporium halotolerans. Lineage (NCBI taxonomy): Eukaryota > Fungi > Ascomycota > Dothideomycetes > Cladosporiales > Cladosporiaceae > Cladosporium > Cladosporium halotolerans. The sequence continues at coordinate 57,029 of NW_027191483.1, forward strand.
AGTTAAAGAAGCTGTATAGTATGATTACGACCGGAAAGCCGGCCTCCTGGCCCAGATGGCCGAATGCCCGTAATGCACCTATTCCAACCCATGAGCCTCGCTCGCTTGCACACCATTCATTACCATACGCCAGACGTGAAGATACCGAAATGCCACAAAACACCCATGTAGACCAAACCCCTTCTTTCCAAAACAATCAAACTAATCCATCACCTCAACTCGGTGAAAACCCCCTCATCCAACCCCTTAGCAACAAGCTCATCCTGTCGGACACTCTGCCTCTGCCGCCAATCTCTCTCGTGCTGCCCATACAGCGCCTGCACCGTCGGGCTCATGCCGCTCATGGTCGCCTGGCTCGCGCGCTTGCCGGTGTCCGGACCCTGGCGCGAAGCCTGCGACAGGAGCGACGCGTGGCTCATGTTCTGCGGGTTCGTGAAGCGCTGGTGCGGGTGCTGCTGCTGTTGCTGTTGGTGGTGGGGCAGGATGAGGGATTGGCGGGAGACGTTGGAGGAGGGTGTGGGTTGGGAGAATGATTGACGGGCGGAGGACGGGGGTTGGGCGAGCGATTGGCGGGAGGCGTTGAGGCTGGGAGGGTATGATTCGAGCGGGGATACGCGGTGCGCGCGCGTGTTGGCTGTGTGGTAGGTTGCGGGCGTAGAGACGCCGGAGCTGGAGCCTGTGGAGGGTTTGTAGATGGCTGGCGTGACGGTGCCGGGTGGGGAGAGGGTTTGGGGGGATGGGTTTCGAGAGAAGTTGATCGATTGTCGTCGTGAGGGGTTTGCGCTGTCTGTGACGATACTGGGAGTGCCAGTGCTGTTACCGCTGCCATTGGCGTTGCCATTGACGTTGCCGTTGCCGTTGCCGTTGCGGCCCTGGGGACTCAAGGCACGGGCAACATCAGGACCGACGGTGCGGATCGTACTGGTGTATGGATTTGGATAGACGGAGTATTTCGACAGGCGCTTGTTTCGTATGGCTGTGTCCGCTTCGGGTCCGTGTCGAACGGTAGGAGATGGTGCTGCGAGAGGGTCGTCTTCGTAAGTCGTCGGGCCCGTAATAACTTCATGTGCGTCGTCTGCTTCCCAGCTATGAGCGCTGCCGCCACTCGGCGCGCTGCGGTCACCGCCATTCGGTGCACTTTCGGCAGGGGCTAAGTTGCTGGTCTTTAATTTGATGTTGTTTGGAGGAAGTGGTTCTGTGCTCGTCTTCGGCGGCTGTGATTGTCAGGCAGATGGACTATGCATTTGTGTTGCTTTGCGCGAGGCCTGTTGGCTTACTGGTGAGTCGCGAACCCGTGATCGGCTGCAGGAGAGTTAGCTTACGGTTTCTTGTGAGCAACACTGTGTGCTGTCGCTCACCTCTTTCGTCTTGCAACCGAGCTGAACAGCTTTCTGATGCCTCTCGGTTGCTCCTCCTGTTGTGGTGATGAGTTCTGTGGTTGTTGCGGTTGTTGCGGTTGGGGAGCTTGTGATTGCTGCCCCTGCTGCTATCTCGTTAGCGACTGTTTTACATGGTTGCAATGCAATTGACACCGCAACTTACACTCGAGACTGCGGATCGAGGTGTGACCGATCGTTGTGTCTGCGGCCGCCGCGATTCGCGCTCCGGTTCACGGTACGGATACGTTGCTACCCTCGCGACCTCCTCCTGCTCCTCGAGTTCGCTAGTGGTAGGAGCCCACCGCTCTTCATCCCCACAGACAACAATATACCAAGCAACCTTCTCTTCCGGTGCCAGCTTGTCCCTCAGCTCCATCATCGAAGCCCACTGATCGTTCGGCACGCCTTTTCCTCGAATCTCATCCACATCCACGCCCAGCTTGACCTCCTCCACGACGTCGGCGACGTACGCATACGGCTGGCTGCCAGACCCGGCCGTCGTGTCGTTGGGGTCGTACTGCTCGACGAACCGCAGGTGCGGCAGGTGCTCCATGCTCTCCGGGTACAGCTCGTTGAAGTTGTCGAGCATCTCGCGCGTGGTGCCCGGCGCGACGAGCCATTCCGCCGCCGCGTCCTCGAGGTTGTGCAGGATGATGTGGATGCGGATCGCGGGTCGCGGCCAGCGAAAGCCGTGGATGAAGTAGACCGGCATTGTTGTTTACCTCGCGCCGGACGAGAGCTCGTCTTCGATTCGGCGCTCTTGTCGCGACTTGTTGTCGCTCGACTTCGTGCCGAGGACAATCGCCGCCAGGCTATAATCGTTCGGCGGCACAGTATAGGCTCTGCGGGCCTCAGGCGTACCAAATAATCCGGATGGCTGGCCCTACCCCACGGGTCCAAGCTAGCGCGGCAGTCGCAATGGTCAGGAACCCAATGGCGGCAGCGAATTGAAGGATGACGAGAGAAGGTCAGAGAGATAGAGAGTCACAGGAACAACAAGGCACGGCGTCACACGGAACCAGCGACCTCTACGCGTGCGTCCTGTGCCCGAGTCTGAGTCCCAAGAAGTCGCTTCGCCTGGGCCGCGGCGCTGGATCGATCGGCCGGCCTATAGAGGAGCGCGGTAATGGGCTCTGCGTCCGCCGGGCCACGCGCAGGAAATAATAAACCGTTGTGATATCGGCCGACGGTGTCCCTCGAAGCCTTGAAACGGCGTTGCTTGTTGCGCGCAGGTCACGCCGTGGGACGCGTGCGGTGAGCCCTTCGACGTGGCTGAGGTATGAATGCGCCAGCCGAGTCGCGGGCGTGCGGTGCTTTTGACTTCCGGGGAGGCGAGCAGGGACGCCTAGGTTGTCTCACTGCCGGATGGCGGAACGTGGCATGCGCTGTGATAGCAGCCAATGCGCGTGGGATAAGACAAGGTTACGTGCCGGGACGAGGCGGTAGCTTTATGCTGTGGTGGTGAGAGGGCGTGACGGCGGCAGACGACTCGCTGAAGGAGCGCAGCAAACGCGCAAGCGCATTGTTGTTATCCTCGAAGGCGAGCGAGCGCGTCGTCGCCAGCGCACCGGAGGTGTAAAAGGCTAATCCCATCTCACGCAGCACAGCGCAGCGCAGCAAGCACAGCGCGAAGCCGCCGCCTTCTGGCTGGAGAGCCGAAGCCCTGCACTGATTGCACGGTTGCATCGCCGAATCAACGCATCCAGAGGCGCCGGGCGCAGGGACGCACACGACAGATCCCCGATGCGCTATCCCCAAAGCACGCCGTCTCGTCTTCTTTAAGAACCCGACTCGACAGGCACCTACCCTACCTCACCACACCTGCCACTCGCCCCGCGGGGCCTCCGCCTCCAGCCATGCCCCTCCACCTCCTCGGCAAGAAGTCATGGAACGTGTACAACGAAGACAATGTCTCGCGCGTGCGGCGCGATGAGGCCGACGCAAGGGCGCGCGAGGAGGCCGCCGAGCAGCGCATGCAGGAGCAGGATGCCGCGCGACGCATGGCGCTGCTGCGAGGCGAGGAGCCGCCGCCCGCACTACCGGAGCCGGACGAGGATCATCTCGATCGCAGGCGTGGAGACGATGTGGGAGGTGCATCGCGTGGACACAAGCGGCGACGGTTGAAGGGCGAAGATGATACGGATAGGGAGGTGCGGTACGCGCGGGAGGATGCTGAGGCCGGAGAGAGGATGCGTGAAGGGATGCGGGAGAGGAGTGGGAAGGGCGATGATAGGCCTCTGCAGGATGGTGCGGGTCACATCCAGCTTTTCTCTGCGCCTGAGGAGCGAGGGAAGGGGAGGACGAAGGAAAGCAAGGAGGAGAGAGAACAAAGACGGAAGAAAGAGCAAGAGGAACAGCAGCAACAGGGCATGCGCTTTACCGATGCTGCTGGGTATCGCTCAGGTGCGAGCAAACCCTGGTACACTGCGTCTGACGTCCGACATGATGAAAGTAGAACAGCGAACGAGCTTATGCTTGCCGATATTCAAGGTAAGGATGTCTGGGGCAACGAGGACCCTCGGCGAAAAGAAAGAGAACAGAACAGGATCGTCAGTAACGATCCCTTTGCTATGATGCAGCGAGCGCAAAAGCAATTGAAACAGAGCGAAGGCGACAGAGAGAAGTGGAAACGAGAGCGCGATCGAGAGCTACAGGAGCTCAAGTGGGAAGATGAGAGGAAGCAAAGGCGCGAAAGAAAGCAGGAGAGACGCAGTAGACGGCGAGATGACGATGAAGATGAAGGCCTCGAAGGTTTCAGTCTCGACAGCCCAGCAAAGGAACTGAGAAGTCGTCGCAACGACCATGACAGGCATAGGAGGCACCACCATCATCGCTCTCACCGACACCGTAGCGATCGAAGTAGAAGTCGATCAAGAGATCGTGAGCGGAGGTAGTGGTGGTGAACCGAGACGAAGCTACGAACTCATGAGACCGGAGTTATGAACCTACGAAACAATGTATAGGTAGATGTACCCTATGTAGATGCACACACGGCCCCATGGCAGCCGCGTGCAAATGAATCTGCAAGCTTCACGGAGCAATCCCACGTGTTTGATGTGAGCTCAATACCTTGCACGTATGCATGTTCGACGAAAAGTACGGTAGCCGGGATGAGAGACGATTGGAGGGTGACGTTTGTTTACTGGCAGGTTGATGCAACCCCCATGCATCGGGTTCCTGGTACATGGCTACAGAGTCGTTTGACATCGGGCGTCCGTTCCCTTGCATGCATTTCCAAACAAGCGGATGTTCCGACCACGTCGAGCGGAATACCGGAAATGTACACCGGAACAATTTTGTAGCTACGGCATTGCTGCAGACCGCCGACAACGAACAGAGTTCGAGGCACAATAGCAGAACTGAGGAGCTTTCGGCAAATAAGGAAACACCAGACTCCCATATGCTTCGTCCTTTTGCCGGTGTCGTCGGCTTCTATCAATCCCAACAATTTATGTCGGGCTGCGACCCGGTGGAGGGAAGCATGGCTGGCTTTTCAGCCGCCGACGAAACAGCCAAATTGTGCTGGCGAAGTCCAAATCGCCGTCCCAACTCCAGCCAAGACAAGTCCTCGGCCATCGGACATTCTTGCCCTTTCCGCCGGCGGCGTGGCTCGCCTTCGCCCTACGAGAATTGCGCGAGCAGCGAGGCACCTCAGACAGCCAGCAGCACAGCAGACGCCCGGACATGGTGGGATGATGACAGCAGGCTCGCGCCGTTGCAGGGCCGCCACTCAGCCCCGCGGATAAAGGCAAACGGTTGCTACGCCTGCGGAAAAACCAAACAGCGTCATGCCCGCCGTCTCATCTCCCGGCAGCGGAGATGCAGTGCGAACAGTGCTTGGCTAGCACGCGGCGAAATGGCATAGGGCGAATGGCCGCCTGTCGACCCGATAAGGGAGGGCGGCGTGGGCAGGGCAGCGTGGGCAGCCAGACGGACGGGTGTGACAGCGTGCTACACCGCATTACAGTAATAGTAGCTCCGGGCGACGAAACGCGGCCGTACTGCGGTTTCGCGCTCGCCGTCGACGGCATGACGATCGATGCGTGTCAGTGCTGGTGAGAGGTGGCTCAAGTGGGAGGGCTGGTGGGCCTGCTCGGCAACGGAAGCAGCGCGCTCTGGCTCGACTTTGTCCTGGTGGGCGAGGGAGGGCGCGGAGGGCGCGCAGAGCCGCGGCAAACAGCAGAGCGTGGGCAGACCAGACAGAGAGGGAGGGCAAACACTCGCGCGCCGCTGCAAACTCACGACTCCCTTCGCGCATTGAGCTGAGCGTCGCCCTGACCGTCCATCGCTGAGCTGCTGCACCTCCGCCTGCTGTCGCCCGCGGCCTCCCGGCACTGTAATCGCTTACCTGATCCCGCCGAACGCGCGACCTGCCAGCCAGCCCGGTCCCACATTACTCGCCCCTCCTCCGATGCTCATGACCTTCCCAACCAAAACTTCCAGCGGCAGCCACCACCCAAATACCTCGCCTACCACTACTGCCCAGCGTCGTCTCGACACACTCTCGCAACACATCACCGACACCACCTCCGCCACCATGTCTTCCGAGCCTGTGTGAGTTCCTCCATCCCGCAACCCCCACCATCGTCGCCCAGCTGCCCCGCCATCCCACCGCCTGCTCGAGAAATCCTCCGCCAGAGCTCCGCCATCGCCATGGCTGCGAATGCATACGCGGTGGACAGCAGCGGCGCTGTAGATACACACACGCACCTCCTGTATCAGGAGTCTGCTCGCTCAAACGGCGACAATCGAGCGTTCCGCAAAATTCTCATGGCCTATGACACAACCCCACGTATACCCAGATGGCAGCATCACAACATTGCAAACGCCCGCCAGAGCAGCAGCTGACCTGGCTTCCTTCACAGTGGAGACTTCGGTCTCATTGGCCTTGCGGTCATGGGCCAGAACCTGATCCTCAACGCCGCCGACCACGGCCACACCGTCGTTGCCTTCAACCGCACCGTCGCCAAGGTCGACCGCTTCCTCGAGAACGAGGCCAAGGGCAAGAGCATTGTTGGCGCACACAGCATCAAGGAGTTCATCTCCAAGCTCAAGAAGCCCAGGCGCATGATGCTCCTCGTCATGGCCGGCAAGCCCGTCGACGACTTCATCGAGCTCCTCCTCGAGAACGGCCTTGAGGAGGGTGACATCGTCATCGACGGTGGCAACTCTCACTTCCCCGACACCAACCGCCGCACCAAGTACCTCCAGTCCAAGGGCATCCGCTACGTCGGCTCCGGTGTCTCCGGTGGTGAGGAGGGTGCCCGCTACGGCCCCTCCATCATGCCCGGTGGTAACGAGGAGGCCTGGCCTTACATCAAGGACATCCTCCAGGACATCTCCGCCAAGTCTGACGGCGAGGCCTGCTGCCAGTGGGTCGGTGACGAGGGTGCTGGCCACTACGTCAAGATGGTTCACAACGGTATTGAGTACGGTGACATGCAGCTCATCTCTGAGGTCAGTGCAGCATTGGAATCATATCGAGACCAAAAACTAACATTCTGCAGGCCTACGACATCCTGAAGCGTGGTGTCGGTCTCAGCAACAAGGAGATCGGTGACGTTTTCGCCGAGTGGAACAAGGGCGTGCTCGACTCTTTCCTCATCGAGATCACCCGCGACATCATGTACTACAACGACGAGGACGGCACTCCCCTCCTCGAGAAGATCCTCGACTCTGCTGGCCAGAAGGGTACCGGCAAGTGGACCGCCATCAACGCCCTTGACATGGGTCAGCCCGTGACTCTCATCGGCGAGGCTGTCTTCTCCCGCTGCCTTTCTTCCCTCAAGGCTGAGCGTACCCGCGCCAGCGAGAAGCTCCAGGGCCCCAAGCCTAACTTCACCGGCGACAAGAAGGAGTTCATCGCCAACCTTGAGCAGGCCCTTTACGCCTCCAAGATCATCTCCTACGCCCAGGGCTTCATGCTCATGCAGGCCGTAAGTATTTGCTGTGAACATCGTCAGTGAACGAGGCCTTTACTAACACCTTCGTCACAGGCCGCGAAGGACTACGGCTGGAAGCTCCAGAAGCCCGAGATCGCGCTCATGTGGCGCGGCGGCTGCATCATCCGCTCCGTCTTCCTCAAGGAGATCACCAAGGCGTACCGCCAGAACCCGGACCTCGAGAACCTTCTCTTCGACGACTTCTTCCACAAGGCCATCAACACCGCCCAGGCCGGCTGGCGCGACGTCGTCTCCAAAGGCGCCCTCTGGGGCATCCCCACGCCCGCCTTCAGCACCGCCCTCTCCTTCTACGACGGCTACCGCACCAAGGACCTGCCCGCCAACATGCTCCAGGCCCAGCGCGACTACTTTGGCGCCCACACCTTCCGCATCAAGCCCGAGTTCGCCAGCGAGAAGTACCCCGAGGGCAAGGACATCCACGTCAACTGGACCGGCCGCGGCGGCAACGTCTCCGCTTCCACCTACTCTGCTTAAGCGGATCGGTGTCGAAGGCGAGAAGAGCTTGTCTGGCGGTTTGATTTTGAAGATGAAGAAGAAAATTGACTTGTCGTCCTGCTTTCGCTGCCTATGGTGGTGATGACGGCGGGGGCTTCGAGAAAGACGTAGAACGATGGAAACGACCCAACACATAACTTTTTGCTTGATGATGGATGGATGGATGGATGCAGATAGAGTGATTTCAAAATCTTAACAGGCTCTATTGAAAAGAACCACGGATGAAAAGGATCACCCCTCTCGTGCTGAAGCCCGGTGATGTTTCTTTCCTCTGATGTCTGCCACGCCACGCCCTTGTACCTAGAATCCGTGCCTGTGAGAGTAGACCGTCTTGTAATCCCTTCTCTGGCCCTCACCTGAGTGAGCACATGCCTCAATGAAAGGGCACCTCGACGCCGATCAAACCTAGGTAGGGAGCAAGGCGATGGGATCAGGTACCTAAGGTAACCCTCCCACGTGCTTTCTCCAGCGCCGATCTCGCTGCGATGCTCCGCAGAGTGCAGACCGCCAGAACAGAACAGAGCGGACGGAAGCAAGCAAGCTGCGGGGTCACGTGCGTTGAGACTTTCCACACGTCACATGACCGACCGACCGGCCGGGGCGGCCAGCAAGCGGCTCACGTGCAAGCAGGCAGGGAGGGAGGGAGGGGTTCGAGAGCATACATATCGAGGTGCTCGAAAAGTGAATTTTCCTTCACTATGAGAAAAAGAGAAAAGGTAGACGAGTTAAGTAGAATGTGCACTTTTTTCTTTCAATGTGGTGTGGTATGGTATGGTATCTAATCTCTTTCCCCCGTCTATGCAAAACGTCGGCTCTCCAAGCCTTCTTCCTTCTATCTATGGTCTCGTCTCTTCCCCATCTAATCTATCCTATGCAAACCCTCAATCTAAGCAGCCGGCTTAAGCGGCTTGCCCTCATCCTTGATACCGCCCATGCTCTTGAAGAACTGCGCGCCGTCGACGAGCCTGCGCTCGGCGTTGACGCGCGTGTTGACGAAGTCGGGGTAGTTGAGAGTGAGCTCGACGGCGCCGTTGACGATGGAGTCTGCGGCCTCGGCGCCGAGCATGAAGCTGTGGTCCTGGTTGCCGACCTCGTAGCGCCAGGAGCCGAAGCGGCCGCGCGACCAGATGTCCTTGGCCTGGAGTTTGGGCAGGAGCTGCTTGAGGACGCCCTCGCGCTCGAGCGACGGGGTCGGGTAGCCGTGGTCGAAGCGGCGGTGGTAGGTGCTGACGATCTCGTCGGTGGGCAGCATCATCTCCGTGTTGACGAGGCCCTGGATGCAGTCGGCGAGGAGCTTCTCCTGGTCGACGGGCTTCATGCTGGACTCGGAGACCTCGAGCATGATGCTCCAGTAGGGGCCGGTCTTGGCCTCGGCGGAGGCGGGCTTGCTGCCGTCGGCGAGCTGGAGGGTGGGCAGCTTCTTGTCGTCGGAGGGCTGGTTGTGGGGGGAGTAGTTGGAGAAGATGGTGGCGCGGTAGAAGGGGCAGTTGTCCTCGGGGAAGTAGAGCCAGCACTTGTCGCCGATGCGCTCCGGGCGCAGGCCACGGATGCCGACACCGATGACGTGCGTGGTGCTGTAGAAGAGGCCCTCGCTGAGCTTCTTGCACTCGTCGTCGCGCATCGCCTCGGCCAGGTGGTCGACGGCCATGGTGTTGATCAGCTTCTTGTAGTTGATGGTGGTGCCGTCGCCGAGCAGGACGCGGTGGCCGTCGGCGTCGACGAGCTGCACGCGGCCGTGGTCACCGTAGCGGGCCTTCTCCTTGGGGAGGGTCTTGGCCACGTTGATCCAGATGTTGCCGGTACCGCCGTGGGCGGGGAAGCGGAAGGTGGCGTTGGGGCCCCAGTTGCCGGCGGTCTTGTTGAGCACGACGTTCTTGGTGACGTGCTTGAGGTTGGGTGCGGCGACACGCTCACCGAGCCACTCGCATTGCATCTGGCGGTGTTGTCAGTGTCCTTGTTCTCCTGTCCATGCTCTTATTTCGCCTTTCAAGATCATACCTTGGTGGTGGGCACAGCCCAGACCTTGTAGTTGTACGGCCTCATGAAAATGTTCGCAATGCCCTCGCCGACGTTGCGCATGATCCAGTCATCGAAGTCCTTGGGCTTGTCGGTGGCGACGCGGGCATTGAGGGCGGCATCGATCATGCCGTCCATGCAGATGACCTGGTCCTCCTTGGGAAGCATGGAGATGTTGTTCTGGAAGGGGTAGGGGACCCATTGGCCCTTGTAGCGGACGTAGGAGATACGCTGGTGCTGGTACCAGTCGGACTCGTTGGGGAGAGCCTCGTCGATGCAGTCGTCGAAGTACTTGTAGTGGGAGAAGATGACGTGGCCGCCGACATCGTAGAGCTGGAGGGGTTGTTAGGGGAGGTATTTTCGCTGGGGCATGGTTCGAGCACGTACGAAGCCTTCGGGGGTGACATCTGTGCTGGCAAGACCGCCGGGGGTCTCGTTGCTGTCGACGATCATCCATGAGGGGCCGTCCTGGGGAAGTCAGCGCATGTTGGTTCAGACGGAGGGGCGCTCGAGCGTACAATCTGGTTCAGTCTCTTCGCGGCACCGAGACCAGTCGGGCCGGAACCGATGACAAGAACATCAACGTCGCTGGAGGTTCAGGTCAGCGCATGATGCTGGAGGGACTGGGATGCGGAAACACACATCTCCTTGCCATTGGCCTTGCTGAGGGTGCGCTGGTGGGAACCCATGATGAATGGTGGGGCGGATGAGTGAGAGTATGTAAATGCGCCGAGATGCGTTCACGGCGAGAAGGTGGGATGAGTGGCGGAGGGAGGAGGGAGGATGAGGATGAGAGGGCGGCGGTGGTGGCGGCGGGGGAGGGACGACGACAATAATATTGGTATGGGCGGCGGTGGTGCATGCAGGCGCAAGGTGTCGGCCGCCAGCCCACGGCCCACCGCTACTCCCGCCGCGCCAGCGCCCGCGGCAGGCCTCGCCCAGCGTGCCTCCCTCATCCCACCACGCGGCGTGGGCAGGCACTAGACTAGAGGCGACTAAGCAGCTCCCTCTTCGCCCTCCCTCGCCTCCCTCAATCAACAAGGGTCCAAGCAGCACTTTTTAAACGCTCGGGCCCGCCGCCACCTGAGACGAAACGAGGGCGGCTCGCGGTGACGGACCCGCCGCCTCGCAGTGGGCTTCGTCGACACCAATCACACACGGAGCCCTCGCCGCGACCAGCGACCCGGCTCCCTCCCGCCCGCCGCTCCATGACACCGACGACACACGCATCCGCGCAGACGACAGCACGCCGCCCAGCGATTGCGCGTTGCGTCCTCAGATACCGCCGCGTTGGGCGCGCTGCCCTCCCACCCGTGCCTGGCAAGTGGCACACCCTCCCCGTCGCCGTCACGACCGTCTGCACGTCGGCTGCGCGAGCACCGGCGCTCTGCACGCAACCGGCGGTCTGGGGCTTGGTAGAGGCTTGTCCGGCGGCTGAAGAGCGGCGAGGGCTCTACCGAGCGCACTGTGAGGACTGGACTGCGGGCGTCGTCAAGCCCGCCGATGACGATTGCAGCGACCCAGATAGATGAAGATGGCCGCTGCCGCGCCTGGCGATCGGCAAGGAGGCAGAGGGTCTCGAGGGTTAAGCTTGAACAACGGCCGGCGTCGTTGCTGTGTCGCGGCGGCTGCGGTGGGTCTTGGGATTGGATGAGTACGTACGCATCACGGCGCCGCCTCCTGACTGACGATGCTGCCATATGGGGGCCAATCTCACGCCCACGCGTGGCTTGCGGGAGCGCGTGTGGCGCTGACTGTGTAGACGAGCCCCTGTGTGTGAGTGTGGGTGTGCGCGCTGCTGCAGAGAGGTGTTGCGCCATCAAACGGGCGGCGGACAGCTGCTGCGCGGGCTGACACGGCGCACAAGGCTGGGTCTCACGGCGCGGAGGTACGTCTGGATGTACATCGTACAGCCATCCACGGGCAGACAGAGTTGCGGGCGGGCACAGTGACAACTGACAATGCGATCAGAGTTTGGCAGGGCCAACAGGCTCGAGGCCGATCTCAACGCGCCTACGTACGCGCGCCCCCGGCTCATTAGCAGGCGCCGGGAAAGGCCGGCGGCGTGAGGCGTTTGCGGGCCTTCGTTGGTGGGAGGATGGCGCATTGGCGGGTGGTGGATGGACGTCTGTGCCTGTCTGTGTCGCAGCGTTGGCTCGTGGCCTGGCACAGTGCAGGCATCCCCTTTCCGCCGCGCTGAGGCTTGCGTCGCAGCTTGAACGGGCGTCGCGTCGTCCGCCGTCTGGCGCTGCAGAGTCGTCGTGTCGTCGCCGATGCGATCGTCGCCGCCGCCCGTCGCCGCATCCCTGCCGGCCCTCTGATACCGCACGCCGGCGATGGCTGTCCTTGGTCCGTTGCTGCAGCGCTGGCTGCTTGTAGCTGCTGCCGCCCGTCATCGCGCGCCCGACTGTTATTTTTCGTGACACGCCATTCCTTTGCACCTGACACCCGTCCTTCCCCTCCCACACCCATTCTACCACCACCTCTTGATATTATTTTTTTCTCTCCTGCGCCACGACCGCTGTCGCACCGGCCAGGCCGCTTCTTCGCTTCTCACCACTGCAGCTGCGCATCTGTCGCGCTCCCCGCGCCGCTACTGCATTCCGCGTAATCTTTCCGCCAACCGCTAGCTGGCTGTACCCTTCGCCGTCCAGACCTCAACTGTTGCCAGACCTTCTCTGCGCAGTACACCCAACACCGTTCTCCCGCACACCCACACCCACCGCACACTCTAGTCACAATGGCCGAAAAGGAAAGAGTCTCGGGCGAGATCGAGATGGAGGCCCGCCAGTCGCCCCAGGAGCCCGTCCTCCCTACTCACAACCCGGCGGCCGAGAAGCCTGCGCCTGCTCAGGCTGGCATCCACCCAGCCGTCTACATCGCGTACGTGCGACTGCAATGAGAATAGCTGGGAGACTTGCTGACGGACAAACAGCGCATGGATCTCCCTATCTTCCTCCGTCATTCTGTTCAACAAGTACATCCTCGATACCATGGGCTTCCGCTTCCGTATGCGCCTCCTGAAGAACATCCAGAAACACACGAGCTCGAAACTGACAAAATGCTGCAGCCATTGTCCTCACAACATGGCACTTGGGTTTTGCGACTTTCATGACCCAGATCCTCGCCCGCTTCACCAACGTCCTTGATTCCCGCAAGAAGGTCCCCATGACCGGCAAGATCTACTTGCGCGCCATTGTGCCCATTGGCGTTATGTTCTCTCTTTCGCTCATCTGCGGCAACGTCACCTACCTCTACCTCTCGGTCTCCTTCATCCAGATGCTCAAGGTGCGCATTCGCTGAAATCTTTGCGCTCTAAGTTCTAGGGCTAACCAATCCACAGGCCACTACTCCCGTTGCCGTTCTTATCGCTTCCTGGATCATGGGCGTTGCGCCGCCTAACCTGAAGACCCTCGGCAACGTCTCTTTCATCGTCCTCGGTGTGATCATTGCCTCCTACGGCGAGATCAAGTTTGTCATGATGGGTTTCCTCTTCCAGATTGCTGGCATCGCTTTCGAGGCCACTCGTCTGGTTATGGTCCAGAAGCTCCTCTCCTCCGCCGAGTTCAAGATGGACCCCCTTGTCTCTCTTTACTACTTCGCGCCTGCTTGCGCTGTCATGAACGGCATCACCAGCTTGTTCGTTGAGGTGCCTCACATGTCCTGGGCAGACATTGAGAAGGTCGGATACTTCGTTCTCCTCGCCAACGCTCTCGTTGCTTTCGCCCTGAACGTCTCCGTCGTTTTCCTGGTAAGCAAATTTCCCCTACTCTCCAGCATGCCTGAAACCCAGCTAACTCCCCAAACAGATCGGCAAGACCTCTGGCCTCGTCATGACCCTCTGCGGTGTGCTCAAGGACATCCTCCTTGTCGTTGCCTCCATGATGATCTTCCGCGACCCCGTTTCCCCCCTCCAGTTCTTCGGCTACAGCATCGCCCTCGGCGGCCTCGTCTACTACAAGCTCGGCGCCGACAAGATCAAGGAGCACATGGGCAACGGCCAGCGCGCCTGGGCCGACTACGGCGTCCGCCACCCGGCCGCCCGCAAGCTCATCGTCATCGGCCTTGTCCTCTTCACCCTCATCCTGCTCCTCGGCGGCGCCGGCCACTCCGGCGCCATCCCCAGCCAGTACACCGACTACGCCAACAACAAGCTCTCCGGCATCGTCAACGGCGGCACCGGTGCTGCTTCCGGCCACTAAAGCGTCACTTTTGACGTGATTCTCACATGTAAAGAGCTGAGGGCGTACGACAAGGCTGGTTTAATAGGATACGATATGACGGGAAAAAGGCCAGCTACACCAGCAGCATCGAGGAGCTCTGCCGCGTCGCCGCAGGCGGCAGCAGCACTCGTCGTTTTACATTCTTCGACTTCCCCTATTCGCATAGGTCTCGAGCCAGCGAACGGTTTTCTCAAACGGGGACCTCGCACGGCGACGGACCACGCTCGCATAGATTTTTCCCGCGGACGCAAACATCGCTGTCCGCGGTCACAACAACCACAACACCACAACGCTCCCAAAAAAAATCAGGCAGAGAAAAAAAAAATCCAATCATCATCCAGGGAAAGAGATACCACTTGGCGGAGCAAGGGTGGGTGGGGGGAACCAACGGCGTTTTCTCCATTTCCCCTTTTTTTTCCCGTGTTTTTTACACTTGCTTTTCATTTTGTTCAGCTCCTCATTTTCCTTTTGCTAGCTCGCGCGCGCGGATCGAGGGCGAGAGGATCGGTCCTCTGTTGTTGTATGATTACATCTGATGAGACGGAGGGAGGCGGGGGGGGAGTGTAGGAAGGAAGAACGAGGAGAGATACCTGAAAGAAAAAAGCATTTTTCAAAACATCACCCGCCGTATTCTTCCATCCTGTTCTCAAATCGCGTCCAAATCCGAGGTGTCGCATCGCTTTCGCTCCGTGACCTGCTCGCTCAGGCTCGCTCTCTCCCTCCCTCCAGCAGGAAAGTCCACCGCACGAGAGTCTTTCGCCCTCCCAGCAGACGCGCGACTTATTAGGTACCTAGGTAATCAATCACTTCCGAATCTCAGCTGGCGGACAGCCAACCAACCTCTCGCCGCGCGCCGATCCGCCGCGCTCTCCCTTTCTCAAGAACGGCACCGCACGTCTTCTCGCTCCTCGTCTGGAGAAGAGAAAGGAAGGGCTGTGCGTCAAAGGGGGATGGAAGGATGGCTGTTGGTTGGTTGGCTGCGCTGGGGGTCGTTGCGTTGCGTTGCGTTGCGTTGCGTTGCTTTGGATCGCGTTGGATTGCAATTGCGCTGCGTTGCGTTGGATTGCGATTGCAGTGGAGTTGCTCTGGATTGCATTGGGGTTTGCATTGGGATTGCATTGCACAGGATCAATCAAATTGAATCACATTGGAATGAAAAGAGGTGAAAGTGTCCGATCCCTGCCATGGACTACCGTCGTATTCCCTACCCTCGCCTTCCGTGTTCAGACAAGGACTTCTTTGGACGACGGCGATGAGAGAGGTGGGGAGATTTCAGAGCCGACGAACCGTGAGCACAGTGGTGTCGTGGAGTCTTCTCCGGAGCAGAATCGTAGGTTGGCGGGGGATCTAAAAGGAGGACTCAGCAGGACAGTCAGTAGTCGCTACTGCGTTTGGCTCTCCGATGACGGTCTTGTCTGTAGTTGGTGCGCAGGTTGGGCGAGTCGAAAGCTGCTGTGATCCGTCCGTCCTTTGACTGGTTCTTACCACACACGACTTCGTTTGGAAACTCAAGCAGACGAAAGATCCTCAGTGACTCCAAACGAAAAAGTAGTGGCCTTTGGAGCAAAAAGACAAGTGCACAGTAGGTAAGTTTCGAATCAAATGTCTTGTTCTTTCTATCGTACAGGCCTTCAAGGAAGGCAAAGAACCCGTCCCTGTTCACTCTTGCTATAGCTGTCAATGGCTGGGGGTATCATCGTACAACCTGCTGCATTTCCATTTCCCAATGCAAAGCCGGATTAAAAGGTAGAAAAATAGGTAAAAGGTGGTAATCGAACTCAAAGAGATGATGATGGCGAAGCTGTGGTGTGGCATGTGTCGCCGCGGAAAGCGTCAAGCGGCGTGTGTGCGTGTGGGCAAAAGACGTGTTCCTTTTCCGTCCCATTGTGTTCCTTGTCCTGTGAGAGCCTCCGGCGTCCGGCGTGGTTTTTTGTTTCTTTCTTGTTTCGTTCGTGTGTCCGGTTTTTGTTTTCTTTACTTCGCCAGCGAGTCCAGCTCGTACGCCCTGCCGGCGCCCGCCGTCGCGAAGTCCTTCCTCTTCGTCCCGGACAGCACGCGGCTGACGCCGCTCTGGTGCACCTGCAATTGCTGCTGCTCTCTTTCTCTGGCAATGATCGGGTCGACGGAGCCCGTCGGACTAGGCGAGCGGTCGCGGATGACGCCCTCGCTCTCGCTCTTGGTCCGGTGCTCGGATAAGCTGGACGTCGAATCGCTGCTGGGCGCGGCCTCGACCTGCGCGGTGCTCTCGCCGGGTCCGCGGGCGAGCTCGAAGCTCTCGTTCTGCACAGTCCAGGTGGTGGTCTGCAGGATGGTGCCGTTCTTGGTCTGGCCCTCGGACTGCGACTGGCCGGTGCTGCCGGTCTTATTGGCGGAGCCGTGGTTCATGGTCTGCGAGAGCAGCTTCTCGCGAGTGAGGGTGTAGAGCAGGCAGTCGACCCAGCCGCAGCAGGCGAGCAGGGCGCCGGTGACGGCGTTGGTCACCTCGCTGGGGCTCTTGCCGCCGCGGGCCATGGACCACATGCGCGCAGCGCTGAGGGGAAGGGTGAGGACGACGTAGACGAGGGGATACAGCATCATGAGGGTCGTGATGCGGTTGACGGCATTGATGCTGGCCTGGTTGGTGACGGAGACGCCGGCGTGGCGATCCTCGGCGAAGAGCGAGCGGGTCTTGTGGCGGAGCTGCAGGATGGTGACGGCGTAGAGGACGATGAGGCCGAATTCGGACAGGAAGAGCCAGAAGTAGTGCAGGCCCAGGCGCTCGGGCTCGTAGTCACTGCTGATCCAGCACCAGGAGCCGGCGCGGACGAAGTAGTCGTGCGGGTGGATGGCGAGGCCGATGACGGTGAGGAAGATGGCGGCTGCCCAGATAATCAGGATGATGCAAGTGAAGATTCGGTATGGTACGCGACGGCTCATGACGGCCGTCCAGTACGTGTGGATGGCAATGGCGAGGACGAAAAAGGCGCTCGAAACATCGCCAAGGTGGAGGAAGAAGCCTTGCGCTGAGCAGCCGGGTGTGGGAGCCAGGATGGCATCTTTCGCTATCCAGTAGAAGCTGACGAGGAAGGAAGCTGCTTGGAAGAGGTCTGCCAGCACGAGGTTGAGGAAAAGCAAGACATATTGGTTATATCCGATGAATGTCTTGTAGTGGTCTCTCCAGGTCGCGAATCGGTAGAAGATAAAGCTGAGTAGCGACAGCGTCGCGAGGAAAGAAACCAGACCGCAGATGCCAATCACAATGAGGCCGATGCTGAGGCTTGAAGTGAGCGGTGTAATGCTGTGCGGTGGTGGGAAGTATGCAGCCTGTCCATCGTACACGAAGGTCTTGTCTGCTGAAGACATGGCCTCAATTGGTCACGGCACGAAACCAGGCCAATTCCTACGACAATCGTGATTAGTAGGCGGCACGCAAAACCGGGAAGAGCATGGATGAGTTTAGAGACGAGATGTTGCAACGGGAGGCCGTCTGTGTAAGAGGACCGATCGACGGGGAGAACTTGCTCCCGTGTGTGTGCAGTGACCTCTGTCGCAAGCAGACGCCACCGTTTGCCTATTCTCAGGTCCCAACTTAACAGGGGTAAAACGAACGGTGACTTACCAGAGTGGGCAGGTCCAGACTACTGCTACGCGGCAAAGACGGGCGGCCGAGTGGGAAGTATTATCGAATCCTCTGTTAATTGATATGCGCCACAATTAAACCTGGTGACCGACAGGCTTGTGAAACTCCGGGGTACAATGGTCGGTACTGGTCAGAACGGAAGTCGGGATGGCGGTTGGTCGATCAGGGCGAGGAGGAAAGTGTGCCCTTCTGGCTGTCAAAGCACCTAGAAGCAACAAGGTAGGTTCGACCGGCTGGAACGCAAAGTTCGAAGGCTGGTGAATGAGAAATCGAGAACGAGCGAAGCCGACGGGGATGTGGGACAGGGGACAAAACATATAGCGTCCAAGGGCTCTGTTTCCTCTTCGACCGTTTCCCTGTCCTCGCCAGGGTAGACAGGGAGAGAGTCGTGACAGTCTTCCCTCCGCAGATGTTCCAGTGGCAGGCGGTGCGTCGAGCGTGCTGCACTCCACCGACCCTGAGGGCGATCTGGTGAACAAACTTCACGAAGCGCGTGTCTTGAATCGCATGGCGCTGCCCGTAGTGCCTGGACCCAGTAGTTGCCGCGAGGCAGAGAGCAAGATCGGCAGGCCGGTGGCCGTCAGCTGTGGCTAGCTGGAGGGCGTAAGCGAATGGGCGAGGGAGCCGTGTCGACCGTTTCGAACCGCACCCTTGTCGCCGGGCGTGGAGACACCCAGGGCTTCTCGCCCTAAGACTCAAGATCTGCAGGCACCGGTCATGCTTGAGTCTCGCAAGCTCCCCCACGCGTCTTGGGGGAAGAACGTCGGCAGGCGTCTGCGGCGTCGAGTTGGCGTGTCCCAATCATTGCAACGTTGAGCAGGCCTGCACTGGCCTCAGGTCGTCGTTCTGCTGGCGGTCATTGGCCTGTCGGAACCCCTTCCAGACGCTCGACGCGTCGTATAAACCACCTTATTATTTCGTGATCTGCGGCGCCGTCTGCCGTGGAGTTCGTCCCGAAAGTCTACGAGGCAGGTGCCTTCTCGGGTCAGACTCTGAACTACCTACCCTCAGCAGGATCACCGTCGTGCAGTCGCCAGGATCGCTGATGGTCGTGGGCTCTGCTGGGCACGACCATCACGATGGACAAGCCTCCCCATAGCGCTCGCGTGACATGGAGTCGCCGTGAAGATGGGGGCGGGAGCCAGGGGCGCCACCAAGCATCTGTGCCCTCGGCTTGGCGTGGTCATAATCGCCAACAAGCCTCGGTCGCAGGCTCCATGTCGCCACCCGGCAGCGGCTTCTGTCTGCCGCTTGTCTTTCGGCCAGCGAGCCTTGTGTATGCCGGCAACGGTGACACGGGTGGCAGACGTTGCACGGAATAATAACATTAACATCGACCGCCCTCAGCAACAGTGCAGTCTCCCGCGATGCAGCTACGGAGAAAACCAAGCACTTAGGTTTCTTCACACCCGCATGGTCGGCGGGCCCGGGCGGGGGAGGAGCGCGCAAGGACCGCAACCTTCCTGCTCTCAGGTCCAACGTCGCCAATCTGCAGACCCGTCCCCAGCAGCAGCCAAGCAGCCAAGTCCAGGCTTCACCCTCACATCACCATCCCTCCACGCACATCAACCCTGAAGTACCTAGACAAAACGCCACCTGCGAGCCAAGCAACATGCCCACACACACACGCATCCATAGCGGCGGCCAACTCGCAGCAGCGCGCGCCCCCAAAACGCAGGTACCCTAACGCGCGCGCGCGCTCTGGCATTCTCTCGCCCGCCCTAGATCCTTCGCGCGCTCAACTTCGCCGGGCCCGGCATTGAGCCGTCTCACATGGGAAGTTACCTGCCGCGCGGAACGGACTTGACTGTGAGATTTGCTGTTGCGAAAGGCGGCGCGCGCAGGACGGGCAGTCGCTGTCGCAGTCGCTGGTTTGCCCTACGGCTCTAGGTGCCTAGTCGATCCTCGGAGGAGCTCCCTCCGGTCGGTCGCCTGGGCTGGAGGGTGGTTTTCAGGTGGTTGATTATTGCGCGTAGGGGTTGGAGGAAGGGGGTTGGTGCGGGTGACGATCGTTTGGTCGGGATTGTCTTCGATTTGGCGGAGGGCTTGAGGGCGCGGAAAGCGCTGATTTGTGTGGTTGGCGGGCATTTGCTTGTATGTAATGATGTTCGATCTGGGGGAGGGTTTCCGAGGCGCGGAGAGCGTTGGCTTGTTCAGTTGACGATCGGTTGGTTGCAATGTTGGATGCGGTGGATGGATTGCGGATTGCGGGTGAGCGATGAGAGTTCTGATGGATTTGTCTGCTCGACAATCGTCTGCATCCGACGTCAAGACTATCCAGCCAGGGAATGGTTGGTAAATCAATGCTTACAGACTAACGTCAGTAGTGAAGGATGCAGGAATGATCTCTTGATTGAGTGTAAAGTCACTCTATATGCATGCAATACACTCCATGAAATACGGTACAATCTGCAAGGTGCATTGAGAATCACAAGGGACACGCTTCGCTCGGCACGTCAAGCGGCAGCCAACACCCTTAATCTTCCTTGCGGCCGGCGCCCTTACCACTACTACCTTCCCCACTCTTGACCAAGATCGGACTCGGGCTGGTCTCAACCATCCCCTCGCCCTTCTTCCTGCCCTGAAGATCTTCAGTACCGGCGACGCTGTCATCGTCATCGTCGTCGACAACGAAGCGGTCGCGCTCCTCGTCGCCCTCGGCGTCCGCCTCGTCGCCGCGAACCTCCTGGTAGCCCTGCCCGCGCTTGCTGTCCTTGATGAAGCTGTCGATGATGTAGTACTGCAGGATGTTCATCAGCAGCGGGAAGATGAACATCACGAACGCGATCTGCAGCGCCTCGCTGCCCTCCGTCCAGCGCAGCGCCCAGTCGCCGACCCATGGGAGCCAGGGAAGCAGGGCGAAGAGCAGCCAGACGAACAGCTTCATGCACACCAGGCCGATGGTGTAGATCAGCAGCTGCTTGAAGAACCACGGCCAGCGGGGCGGGCTGCCGTAGTTGCCGGAGGAGATGGACTCCATGGGCTTCGCGAGGGGAGTGCGGAGGAAGATCTTGTGAAGGACCTTGAGGAAGACGAAGAGGACGGGGATGCCGATGGTGGTCTGTGAGTTGTTTGTTAGAGTCTGATAGTGACTTTGGAAATCGGCACGCAGTATCGACTTACATCAATGGCTAGGTTGAGGAGGTAGAACGAACACGGGTTCGGCTTCCTGCCCTCCTCGTCCTGCGTCTTGCTGCCAACGTCAGCGACCGTGTTCTCCAAGTCGCCAGCGCCCAGCTCGCTCATCATCAAGTTGATCAGATGCAGGATGACAGCGCCGGTCACTTGCTTGGCAACGTCGAAGAACCAGACCTTCCACGGACGCTTGGGAGTCTCGCGGAACCTCTTGAAAACCAGAGTGAGCAGAGCCAGCACGCCGAGAGCTGCCTGGACAAGCAGAGCGAAGGGACCCAGAAGCTTGCACTGGTTCTCCTCCGCCGCTGCTTGATCTTTGGGAGAGGTACCTACGCGGTCCTCCGAGTTGACCGCACCAGTAGGCACGAGAGCGCCCGCACCGAGAATCGGCCATGCTGGGGTTGCGGGTGCGGTAGCAGTAACGGTCATGACAGTCTCGTGCGTGGTGAAAACCGACCCGTTGCTCTGGGTCACCGTGGCATTGATAGCCGTCGGAACCGGCACAGGCGACCAAGTGCTGATGCTCTTCTGCTTGTGGCCGTAGATGGTCAGCATCTCGGTGTCGAAGACCAGCGTCGCGTTCTCCGGAATGTCATCGCCCGAGCCCTTCTCTCCGTATGCCAAATAAGGCGGGATCGTCAGTGTCCGCCTCTCGCCGGGACACATGTTCATCATTCCCTGGTCCCAGCCCTTGATAACGTGTCCCAGGCCAACCATGAATGTGAACGGCTTCTTCTCGAATGTAGTCTCGATGATGTCCTCAGAGCCGAAGACCTTCAGAGCGTAGTTGACCTTGACCGTGTCGCCCTTCGCAGTCGGATGCGAGCAGAAGACATGGTTGGTGATGTTGACCTGCAACTCGGTCGGAGGCTCATCGGACTCGGTTTCCAGAGCGAGGTCTGGAGTTTCTTGGGCGAGCGCCGGGGTGATGGCGGGCAGCAGCGCGAGGAGCGCCGCTGGCAGGGCGCGAGAGAACCGCATCGTTGGCGACTCGTGACACGGGAGGCGCAGAAAGCGAGAAGCGTGTCGCTGACGCCTGGGAAGTCGGATGCGCTATATACTGCGCGGCACGGAGGAGCCTCGTGGCTCAGACCTCACCCGTGGAGTTGGCGGGCCTTGGCTTCTCGTCTTCCCCTTTATATGACGGTTGATATTGTTCGGCGGTGATAGAGGCCTCCAGTCGAATCGCGCGAGGTATCCGTGGGCACCGCAAAACACCAGATGCAATGCGAGTGTGAGAAAGCAAGATGGAGGAAGTGGGCCTGATGGCGGGCAGTCGGGTAGTCGGATGCCCAGAGAGAGGTCCCTTCGACTTCGCCCCGTGGACCATGGACGGAATCTCCGCCGCGGTACCATCGTTTGCCTGAAACGTCCAGGCTGCCAACTTCGCCCAGCGTCTCTCAGGCCATTTCCATCGGCGTAATAGCTATATGGTGACATCTTCAGAAGCGTGATATGCCACACTGTATGGTTCTAGTTCTCTGATACTTGCAATTTTGCGTGGTCAATCTAAAGCTCTGCAAGAGACTTGCCCTAACCCTAACCCTATCAACACCGACGAAAGAGGTCTTCCAACTTTGAACCATCAACAACAGATTTCCGGCGTTACTGCTTGTGAATAGAATGGATTAGGAATTCAAATCTTGAAGTTAGATCGGTGACTCCACCGAGAAAATGGAGCGCTGCTCCGGTAATGCTCACAGAAGCTGCTTCACATTCAAGTTTGAGATGTCGCAACAAAACTGACGTCCTTAATGCGCCTTCGCGCAAAGGGAATGCAAGTGCATGTCAGATCATTCATTTATCCCGACTTATTTCCTCTCCGCTCTAGCAAACATCGCCTCAAACAACTCCATCCACCTGCCCAGTTTCCCACCCAATTCGCGTCCCGGGTATCTAAGCAGCCTTCCCAGCACCTCTCTAGACCTTGCCCTCAAGACCTTCAAGACAGCCATGGTCTTCCAGTCCTTAACCTTGACCCTCACCCTGTTGCCGTCGATAACAATAACGCCAGCATACATATGGAACACCGCATCGCCAGCCAGCAGGACCAGCGCGAAATCCGACACAGGGCTCGTCTCCTGCGCGTTGGTGAATCGCGAGGACGACTGCATGATGCTGTAGAAAGAAAGGTACTTCACATTCGTATCCAGCGATGTCTTGTTGACGGACGTCGGGTGGAGGCCGAGCGTCTGGTTGTTGGCGATGTTGCGCCAGCCTTTGCCCTCGCGCTTGCCGATCTTGGGGTAGAACGACCAGGCGACGACCGAGTTGGCGATGTCGTCGTTCGCGTCCGCGCGCGAGGAAGATGCGGGCAGGGCGACGAATTGGCGCTGGCGCTGGTTGTAGCGCATTTTCGAGAGGGCCTGGCGCTCCTCAGGCCCGAGAGTCACGAAGCCGGCGTCGCTGAGGGAGATAAGCAGCTGGCTCTTGAGGTCTTCGATATTGGCGAGGTTCTGCGCGCTGAGGAAGTTCTTGTTGCAGAAGCTGAACTCGGACATGCCGGGCGTGGTGCAGATTTTGCGCCAGGTGACATATGCGTTGTATGCGGTCAGCAGATCGGAGTCGCCGCGCTTGAAACCCAGGCGCACCGTGTCGGCTTGCTTCTTTGCGTGCATGGGGCTCAGGAATGGCGACTTCGAGGACAGCGTGGCTGCTACTGTGAGTGCGAAATCGAGACAGCCATAGATGCTGCCGTACAGGATGAGCTTGCCGAGTTGGGCGTCCAAAGGCAATTTAGCAAGCTGCTGACCCAGAGGCGTGAGCTCTTCTCTCGCGGTCAAGGCATCCACTTCAATCAGCGCGTCGATCGCACGACGGATGTTGCGGCTCGACGGCGGGTCGAGGGCCTGTGAAAGAGTGCCCTCAATGTCTCCAAGCTTGCAAATCTTGACCCTCATGACCAGGTCTTGCAGAGACAGACGGAGCATCTCAGGCGTCTGGGCCTCGGCCATCATCTCATCGAAGCGATACTTGGTGAAAAGATGGAAGCAAATACCCTCCTGCACACGACCTGCACGACCGCGACGTTGCTTTGCGTTGGCTCGTGCGATGAAAGACTGGATCAGTCGGGACATCTGTCGGCGCTCATCGAAACGCATCTCCTTGTGTTTGCCAGTATCGATCACGCAGGTCACATCAGGGATAGTGATACCAGTCTCGGCAATATTTGTAGCAAGCACAATTTTCCTGACACCTTGCGGTGGAATTTCGAACGCTGCCTGCTGGTCTTCGCTGGAGAAAGTCGAATGCAGAGGGTGGATGCGCCACCCTTTCAGGAAAGATGGATGGCCTTGGAGCATGTCGTTGAGTTGTCTGATTTCTGCAATACCGGGAAGGAAGACTAGCACAGCCTTACTGTACCGCTCGTAGTCCCTCGCGTACGCAACCTTCTCGAGGAGCTTGACGATGAGACTGAAGTCAATGCGGTACTCATCGTAAGATGCCAGGGTGTTTCTGGTGCGTTTGCTGTAGGCTGCGAGTTGCTGCGCGTCTTTCGGCTTACTTTGTCCCTCTGCTTCGGCCTCATCGTCCTCCTCACCCCCAGGCGTCTGCGCTTGCGCATCTTCATTGGTGTGGCCAGTGAGCTCGATGGCGTCTTCGAGGAACTTGGCCTCCACGGGAAAGGTGCGACCAGGTACAGAAATGATGGGTGCATTGTCAAGGTAGCTAGAGAAACGCTGGGCGTCGACTGTGGCACTCATGAGAACCACCTTGAGGTCTGGGCGTGCAAGTAAAAGTGTCCGCAACACGATCAGCAAGAAGTCGCTGTCAATGCTACGTTCGTGCACCTCATCGAGGACCAAGTGGGTGATCTCGTTGAGGCCGTCTGAGCGCTCCAACATACGCAACACAATTCCAACGGTGGCGTATACCAGGCGTGTGCTTGCTGTGGTTTGAGACTCGAGTCGGATGGCGTAACCAATAAGCGACCGCGATGTACCGACGTCGCCCTTCCGCTCACCCATCTCTTCACTTACACGCTGGGCAAGAGAGATGGCTGAGATTCGCCGAGGCTCAGTACAGTAAATTTTGCAATGTCTCCCCTGAGAGAGCTCGTTCTCGAGAATGAAAGCCGGTAATTGTGTACTTTTACCGCAACCTGTTTCACCACACAAGATTGTGATCTGATTTTTCTCAATGGTCTCGATGGCTTCAGCTCGGAATCGGAACATTGGCAAATTCATTCGGGCCTGCAACATTTTCTGATATGCTGGAGCCATTTGCTTCTGAGACCACATCTCCTGGAGTGCTTGCGAGGGTTCGCCGTTCCCTTGCTTCTGGACTTCCTGTCGGGAAGATGGTGTAGATGTACCGCTTGCGGCTCCGTTAAGCCTCCTGGCTGGATTGTAAACGATCTCGTCATCATCTTCTTCCACCTCTGCTTGAGCATGCTGATCGATGGTTTTTCGGAGCTCTTTCACAAGCTCGCGATCCGCCGCATCGACGTTATCACGCTTGAGCTTCGCGAATTCGTCCCATAAGTTTCTGAATGTGGGCGGTAGACGCAGATGCGCTTTTTCTTCCTTAGGGGAGCCTGAGAATATGAGATGGAGTGCAGCAGTCGCGACATATGCCTCACTCTGGGCAGTTTCGGGAGTTGCTTCTTTCATCATCGTGATCACGGTCCGCGTAGGCCCTGCATCGACGTTGAGTGCTTGCATGTAAGCGCCGTCCACTGGCTCTGGATCCTTTGACCATTGAATGGTCAGAGAGTGCCGGCTTGCGAATGTGGTCGGAGAGACGAGCTTGTATGTAAGCTTGACCCGGGAGTCTCGAGCCTTGCACGCCTCCTCAAGCACGCGCTTGGGACTCATCCCGGTCATTCTGCCAAAATCTCTGACCAGAACGTTTTGACTGGGAATCACACCTGCAGAAGAGTCTCCCGAAGGCGCGGTATCTTCGCCATTCAAAGCGCCAAACATGCCACCAAGCATATCATCATCGCCCATAGCCTCTGCCTCTTTCAGCAACTCTTGACCAAGCCTTTCTGCCTCGTCGTTGATATCGCCACTTTGTACCTCGTCTGGCTTCTTCGAATCGGATGGCGTAGTCTCTTGACTTTTGCTCTCTTCCTCTTTTTGCAGCTGCCATTTCCGGCGCTCGGCATGTTCTCGCGTCAAGCCGATCTTTTTCTCCGCCCACTGTGCCTCGCCCTCACGTTTATCAAAAAGTACGTCAGATTCGATTCTTTGAACTCTGTCTTGAAGCTTCTTCTGTCCACGTCCCACAACGGGATTTGCTGCGGATTGACCCTTTTGACCCCTGCCCTGTTTCTTCTTTGACGACGCTCCTCCTTCAGCCTCGGGGTCGATATCGAAAAGTCTAGCTTTCGTCCTCAGGTAGACCGACAGCAGCTCGTCGGGCTCAAGATCGCTCTCAATATCGCTGACGTCAATGCCGTCATCGTTTGACTGCTCAGTGGTTGCTGTGGGCTCGGGTTGGGGCTTCTTCCATTTTGGTGCATTCTTGGTCGTGTCTTTGGAATCGATATCGTCGTCCACGGGATCGGAGCTAGACGCGATAGCTTTGGGCTTTTCGTAATCGTAGTCGTTCAACTCGGCATTACTACAGTTCCAGGAAAGCCATTCCAAGGCTTCAGGGAGACCCCATGGTTGGCCAGAGGCGTCTTCCGACGGTGGGTTTGATAGAATATGGGCAATCACCTCGTCTATTCGCTCGATAGGAATCTCGAGACCAAGGAGGCACAGGCGTAGCTGCCAAACTTTTGACAAGAGTTCGTCGCCTTTTGGCAATACGCGTTTCGCCACAGGCGGCGGTTCATTTCTGCTTTGCAAGGCGTACTCTACAATTTGCTGCATTAATTCTTCGGGAAGCCAGTCCCGTACAGACATGTAGTCCGACTGTCCTCGGAACAATCGCTTGTCTGTTTGCATTCGTGATACATGGCGCGAAGATTCTTTTCGGACTTTGCTAGCATATTGCTCGACAAATTGTTGAAGCTCAGATGCCTCAAGTTGCGCCTCGAGTTCCTCAGGGCTGAGCTCGTGGAGTTCGCGATCGGCACCAGTACCTGTCGTATTTGTCGAATTCTCATCTTTCACTGCTGGTGTCGTGGCCTTCGTATCGGGTGTGTTGACTCCAGAGGGTTCGACGCTGCTGGCATCCTCTGGCTTCTCAGGCTTTGGTTTCGAGGCAACAGACGTAGTAGCAAAGCCTCGTGCTGGATTGGCGGCCGGCTTTTTCTTTTTGCCAGCCATATCTGTTGTTAAATAAACGCTGTGCGATAGATTGGTGGTGTTGACAACGTCAAAAGTTGCCCCTCCATTGGGGTCCTCAACTGAGCGTCCAAACGATCAATTTTCCCGCGTGACGTCGGCGCTGGCGTCTCGCTCACTGTGACTGATGCGCGCGCGACACTTGCCCGCTTCGGGGCCCACAAAGATCAGATCGAAGTCAACTCCACAGAAGTTCGGCCTGGCTGCAACGTTTTCCATATCTCACCCAAGACCGCAGTCCATATACCCTTTGCGGCCAATTTGTTTGCAGAATGGCCGAGGAGACGGCAGTCAACGGCGATGCCCAGGCGCTGGACCTGGGCGCGCTGCGCAAGGTACTGCTGTCGAACTCGACCAAGCAAAGGACTTCGGAGCTCCACCAGCTGAACGACAAGCTCGTAGGCCAAGGTAGGTAAGGCTCTATGTGTTTTGAGCAGATGCTCTTCTAGAGTAGTGCTGACTTAACTGTAGGTGGTGTAGGCTCTCAGCTTCCTTCTGTCCTTAGCATTCTTTTCGATACATACCCTCTCTACGTCGACACGAGATCACGGCAGGCCGTCGAGCTTTGCCTGAGCTCAATAGCGAAATCGCCCGAGAACAAAGATGTCACTTCGGCTTT
This sequence comes from Cladosporium halotolerans, assembly GCF_011745625.1. Classification (NCBI taxonomy): domain Eukaryota; kingdom Fungi; phylum Ascomycota; class Dothideomycetes; order Cladosporiales; family Cladosporiaceae; genus Cladosporium; species Cladosporium halotolerans. Next base: position 84,717 of record NW_027191483.1, read on the forward strand.
CGCGACCTTGGTGGAACAAGAGGCGGCGAAGGCAAGCATAGCACCGGCGAACGCATTCGTGCTTGTACGATGGATCTCGCAGTTGCTGCAGGACTCGGCTGGTGATAAAAGCCTTTGGGATGCTTTTGGGAAAAAGCTCGTGGTTGCTCTCACAAATGCGCTGAACAACTTGCTCTCATCCGGGCCCAAGGATAGTACCCGTGCCACAGCGGTGAGAGTCAGTAGGCGCGCATTCCGCGCCGTCTTCAAGGGCCAGTTTGGGGACGATGCGATCAATGAATGCGTAACTGCGCTTTCTACCAAGGCAGCGACTCCCACGCCGAAGAATGCGATTACTCTCGGAATTGTCGCAGGAGTGAGCAAGCGTATTCCAAATAGGAGTGCGACCCTCGAATCGCGGAAGCAAGACTACATCGCTTTCTATTTGCGAGAGTTCTTGGGCTCCAAGGTCCACCTGCCACAATACCTGGCGATGAGCCTCAAGGACTTCTTCGGATCGTACCTCACGCTCGAAGATGTTCGCAAAGACATTGTGCCATCAATGGAAAAGTCTCTTTTGCGTGCGCCGGAGGTTGTTCTCAACGATCTTGTCGCGCCCATGTTCGCTTCGCTACCGGCCGAATTCGATCTTTCCGAGATCCTGTCTTCAAACCTCCTGAAACCCCTTCTATCTAACATCAAGTCAAGCAACCCCACCACTCGGAACGGAGCCGTCCACACATTCACGGTCATAGCCAAACGTTGCGATGACGAGAAGCTCGTTGAAAAGGTGGCGGACGAGATTTTGACCCCTCTGAAGACCAACAAGGTCCCGGCTGCTGACCAGAAGGTGATACACGCTCAAATGCTTTCCGCACTCAACCCAAATGCGCAGTTGGCTTCGAAGATTCCTCAAGGTTTGGTCGCTGTCACCAGCAAAGAGACAAACGAAGTCGCGGCATCTGCAGAGATGAACGCGATTGTCAAAGCTGTTATCTACGCTTTGCAGAAGGACTTAATCGTCGACAAGACTGTTATCGATGCCTTTGCTAAAGGACTTGCGGAGAAGCGTCTGCCGCTGAGGCGCACCTGGACCCTCGGCCTTGCTACAATAATGTGGTCTCTCACAGAGGAGGATCTCTCGAAGGAGAACGTGGCCGTACTTTTTGATGCTTGCGCCGGCAAGCTTGTTGACGCCTTCAACGAAGTTGCCGCAAACCCTTCTCAAGCTGCACAGAACGGTCAAGTATCCGTGGCTTGCGTTGCAACGGCACTATGCGTATCGAAGGCTCCGATCATGTCCGCTTCGCAGAGCAAGAGTGTTCTTCAGAAAGCGTCGATCGCCGAGAAGGCCCTTACTCTAGAACCGAAGCCCTCGTTCTTGCTCACTTCTCGAGTCTACTCAAAGATGACAACAGAAGAAGACCTCGTCTGGCTTGTACGAGCTCTGGCTGCTGTGCTCCCCAAGCTGCCCAAGTCGGATGAAGCTCTGAAGGTGCGCAATGCATGGGCACAGACGCTGCTTTTCGTATTCTCTGCCACCGGAATGCCACCAAAGGTCAAGACGGAAGCCACCGTGACTTTGCAAACCCTCTATGCAGCCGATGCAGCTTTCACATCTCAAGTGCTGATCGATGGCATATGGCAGTGGTGCGAGGATGTGGAGTCCGATGCGAAGGAGAGTGCAGCATTGGCTGCAAAGAGCGGCCGCGAAGAGCTTTTCAAGGCTGTCCGCGCGATCTGTCTCGACTCTGAAAGTGCAGCTCGACTGAACGCCCAGATTGAGAAAGAGACGATAGAAACGCAGATGACCAAGCTGCTCGTGCTCTGCAGGCCACAGCTTCTTCCACGCACCTCGTGGATCGAGTTATGCCTGAAGACCGGCACTGACCCTGGCGGTCTCGCGAGCAAGGCCCCTGAAGATTGCCTTTCCAACGTCCTAGCTGTTACCGAAAACTCACAGTGGAGGTCGCTCCCCAACTTCCAAGCAGCTGCGTTCAGTGCTATGGCTGAGCTTGCTTTCGTTGCGCCCGAAGTGATGACTCCGCTCATCGTCTCGCAGATCAGCCTTGACCTCGACTCCACGCAGCTTCAAGACATCGGACCCACAGAAGCCGCAATCTACAGGACACCCGAAGGTACCGCTTTTGTGGATGTCCTCTCAAAGCAGCAAAGCTCTCAAGTCATCAGCAAGAACTCCAAGGACTATGATACGCTCAAGTGGGAGGAGGAGCTTAGGGCGACACTGGCTCAGAAGAAGGGTCAAGCGAAGAAGCTTACGCCGGAGGAGCAGACCAAGGTCAATGCGCAGCTTGCAAAGGAAGCCGAAATCCGCAGGAACGTTACTGCAATCGACATCAAGCTCCGCCGCGGCATTGGAATTATTCACGCCCTAGCTGTCGGCCCGCCTACTGCAGCTGAGGCCTGGTTTGGCCCGTCGGTGAAGCTACTCTTCGATGCCATCCAAGCAGGTGCCGGACTCATCTTGGGTGACGCCGCGGCGCTCGGCTACTTGAGTTGCGCCGACAGAACATCGAACAGACTGGGAGCTTTGCGACCTTTCGTCGGTGTTGCTACTCTCCGTGCTGCTGGCGTAACAATTCTGCCTGAGAACCTTCTTGCCGAGCCGCTTGGCGATCTGGTTACAAGACTTCTCTACCGTCTACGCTTCCTGGGAGAGCAAAGGCCCTTCGACACTGTCACCCTCTCATACGTCTTTTCTTTCATCTTCCTCGTCTTGGAAAGCGGCGGCATCGATCGCAAGGAAGCGGAGGAGGCCGACGAACAAATCGTTCTCGCTGCCGAGGTTGTCTCTTTCCACACCGATGCCTGCAGTGATGTCGTTCTTCCGCGTGAGAAGCTGCTGAGCGTGCTTATCGACTCTATGCAAACATACACTCAGCACTTCCGAACTTTCAAGGACTGCTTCACCGACCTTTGTCGCTCCGTCGCGCCAAATATGAGCACTTCTGAGACCGACACTGCTGTCAGGGGAACCATTGTTCCTGACCCATCTGTAAGGAACGCAGCCCTCCAGGCCATTAGTGCGGAGCTGGATCTCGCCGATAGGCAATTCTACGAAGAAATTTGGCTTGCTCGCCATGACGATGTGGTCGAGCATCGTGGCATTGCTAGCGAGATTTGGGAGGAGAACGAGCTGAAGGTCCTCCCCGAATCTGCCGCACAAGTTCTGCCGTATCTCGAGTCCAAGGATAGTCAGCTCAGAAGAGCGGCCGCCCGCGCTGTTGCCGGTGCTGTCAAGGAGCAACCCAGCTGCTTCGAATCAATACTTTCGAGCCTGCAAGAGACGTACCTGGAGCGCGCAAAGCCCAGGAAGCCAGAGCTTGATCGTTACGGCATGCCCATCAAGAAAGACCTCTCAGACCCCTGGGAGGCCAGACACGGCATCTCGCTCACCTTGAAGGAGCTCGCGGCTAGCTTCCCTGAGCAGCAACTTGTTCCTTTCGTGCATTTCCTTGTTGAGAGCGGACCTCTTTGCGATGCGAACTCTACCGTCCGTGACAGCATGGTCGAGGCGGCCGTGAATGTGGTGTCGACACAGGGCAAGGCGTTGGTCGAGCCTCTTATGAAGCTTTGCGAAAGCACATTGGAGGGCTCGAGTAGCTCTCAGTCGCAGGACCTTGTCAACGAGGCTGTCGTCATTATGTATGGTGCACTCGCGCAGCATCTGCCCAAAGGTGACGCCCGTACTCCCAAGGTCGTACAAAGGCTGTTGTCAACTCTCAGCACGCCCTCAGAGTCTGTGCAATATGCCGTGGCTCAGTGCCTGCCGCCTCTTGTTCGCGCATGCAGTGACCAGGCCACTACATTCTTGCAGCAGATGGTTGAAGAGGTCCTGCACTCCAAGAAGTATGCTGCCCAACGTGGTGCAGCATATGGATTGGGAGGTATCGTCAAGGGCAAGGGTATCTCCTTGCTCCGCGAAGCGCGCCTGCTTTCCACCATGAGGGGCGCAGCCGAAAACAAGAAAGATGTCATAGAGCGACAGGGTGCTTTCCTCACGTACGAGCTCCTCTCCCTTCTTCTGGGACGTGTTTTCGAGCCGTATGTGATTCAAATCGTGCCTCAGCTGCTTTCTGGCTTTGGTGACGCAAGCGCAGATGTGCGCGCGGCGTGCTTGGACGCAGCAAAGACTTGCTTCTCGTCTCTGAGCTCATACGGTGTCAAGCAGATCCTGCCCACACTCCTGGAAGGTCTCGACGAGTCGCAGTGGCGCAGCAAGAAGGGTGCTTGCGACTCGTTGGGCGCTATGGCTTACCTCGACCCCGAACAGCTCGCCGTCAGCTTGCCTGAGATCATTCCTCCGCTTACGGATGTTCTGAACGACAGCCATAAAGAGGTCCGCGCCTCGGCGAACAGGAGTTTGCAGCGATTCGGCGAGGTCATCAGCAACCCCGAGGTAAAGAGCCAGGTCAACATCCTGCTCAAGGCCCTCAGTGATCCCACCAAATACACTGACGATGCACTTGACGCCCTCATCAAGGTCAACTTCGTCCACTACCTTGACGCACCATCACTTGCTCTGGTTGTTCGCATCCTGGAGCGTGGTCTCGGTGACCGCTCTGGCACTAAGAGGAAGGCTTCTCAGATCATTGGCAGTCTTGCCCACCTTACTGAGCGCAAGGATCTTGTGGCCCATCTGCCCATCCTTGTTGCCGGTCTGCGCGTAGCCATTGTCGATCCTGTACCGGCAACTAGAGCTACCGCATCCAAGGCACTGGGTTCAACAGTGGAGAAGCTGGGCGAGGACGCCATGCCCGATCTTATTCCCGGCCTCATGGCAACTCTCAAGTCCGACACTGGCGCTGGCGACCGTCTTGGTTCTGCACAGGCATTGTCCGAAGTGCTTGCCGGTCTTGGAACCAGCCGTCTCGAGGAGACTCTGCCATCTATCTTGCAGAACGTTTCCAGCAACAAGGCTTCCGTGCGCGAGGGCTTCATGTCCCTCTTCATCTTCTTGCCTGCATGCTTTGGTAACAGCTTTGCCAATTACCTCAACAAGATCATTCCGCCCATCCTCTCCGGTCTTGCGGATGAAGTCGAAGCTATTCGTGAAACCTCTCTGCGCGCTGGTCGCTTGCTCGTCAAGAACTTCGCCACCCGCTCCATCGACCTCCTTCTCCCCGAGCTTGAGCGTGGTCTTGAAGATGACAGCTACCGTATCCGACTCAGCTCCGTTGAGCTTGTCGGTGACCTTCTCTTCAACCTCACTGGCATTACTGCTAAGGCCGATCAAGAAGACGAGTTGGAGGAGAACGCCAACGAGGCAGGCGCATCTTTGCTCGAGGTTCTTGGCGAGGAGAAGCGCAACAAGGTCCTCTCTGCTCTGTACATCTGCCGCAACGACACTTCCGGTCTTGTGCGCACCGCTGCGATCAACGTTTGGAAGGCTCTTGTCTCCTCCCCTCGCACTCTTCGCGAGCTTATTCCTACACTTACTGGGTTGGTCATTCGCAGACTGGCAAGCACCAACATGGAGCAGAAGGTCATTGCTGGCAACGCTCTCGGCGAGCTTATTCGCAAGGCTGGCGAAGGTGTTCTGTCTACGCTGTTGCCTACCCTCGAGGATGGTCTACAGACCTCTACCGACACAGACGCCAGGCAAGGTATCTGCATTGCCCTCCGCGAGCTCATCTCCGCGGCCGCGCCGGATGCGCTCGAGGACTACGAAAAGACTCTCATTTCCGTTGTGCGTACCGCTCTGGTCGACCAAGATGGCGACGTTCGCGAGGCTGCCGCAGAAGCCTTCGACTCTCTTCAGAAGATCCTTGGCAAGCGTGCTGTGGACCAAGTCCTTCCGCATCTGCTCAGTCTGCTGCGCTCCGAGGAGGAGGCCGACCATGCACTCTCGGCGCTGCTTACGCTACTTACCGAGACGACGAGATCCAACATTATCTTGCCCAACCTCCTCCCGACGCTGCTCACACCGCCTATCTCTCCTTTCAATGCACGCGCCCTTGCATCGTTGTCTGAGGTGGCCGGCTCTGCTATGACCAGGAAGCTGCCAACGATCCTCAACTCCCTCATGGACAGCATTACCAACTGCAAGGATGAAGAGCTCAAGGCCGAGCTGGAAAGCTCTTTCGACACAATCCTCGCCTCGGTTGATGAGTACGACGGTTTGAACACCATGATGAGCGTAATGCTGGCTCTGGTAAAGAATGACGACCACCGCAAGCGTGCAAGTGCCGACCTTCACCTGGCCAAGTTCTTTGGTTCCACGGACGTCGACTTCTCCCGCTACTACCCAGATCTCATTCGCGCCTTTCTCATCTCCTTCGATGACAGCGACAAAGAAGTCGTCAAGGCCGCATGGAGCGCCCTCAGCGCTCTCACCTCTCAGCTCAGGAAAGAGGAGATGGAGTCTCTGGTCATCTCCACCAGGAATACTCTCAACCAGGTCGGTGTTGTTGGCCACGGTTTGCCTGGCTTCTCCCTGCCTAAGGGTATCAACGCCATCTTGCCTATCTTCCTGCAGGGTCTCATGAACGGCTCCGCCGAGCAGAGGACACAGGCCGCGCTTGCCATGTCCGATCTCATCGACAGGACTGCTCCCGATGCCCTCAAGCCCTTCGTCACTCAGATCACCGGTCCTCTCATCCGTGTCGTTTCCGAGCGTTCCACGGATCTCAAGGCTGCTATCTTGCTCACACTCAACAACTTGCTTGAGAAGATTCCAGCCTTCCTCAAGCCGTTCTTGCCGCAGCTGCAGCGAACTTTCGCCAAATCTCTTGCTGATCCGTCTAGCGAGGTCTTGCGCTCTAGGGCTGCGAAGGCTTTGGGCACGCTTATTGTCATGACTCCCCGTATCGACCCTCTCATTGCCGAGCTGGTCACGGGCGCGAAGACACCGGATGCTGGAGTGCGCAACGCCATGTTGAAGGCTTTGTACGAGGTGGTCAGCAAGGCTGGCTCGAAGATGAGCGATGTTTCCATGAACTCCATCCTGGGCCTGATCGACTCAGACCAGGAGGAACACGATGACTTGATGACAATTACTTACGCCAAGTTGCTCGGTGCCTTGATCAAGGTGCTCCCTACCGAGAGCGCAACTGGCCTGATCAAGTATGTACAAAACCGTCAACTTTCATTATCATATTGCTAACCAATTCGCAGGAGTCGTGTCGTCACCAACCACTTCACTCATGCTTCCGTGCTCGCCCTGAACTCCGTGCTCGTCGAGTCGCCGGAATCTCTCACGACTGGTGCATTCGCCGAAGTCACGCCCTCAATCATCGTTCAGGGCATCACCAACTCTCAGCCTTTTATCGCCGACAACTGCGTCCTCGCAGCTGGCAAGTTCCTCCTCACAGAGTCGAGCGACAAGGGCTACGAGTCCACCAAGCCCATCTTCGACGCTTTTGCGCAGGTCATCCCGCCAGGCAACGCAGTTGACACCCGCCGTCTGGCCCTCGTCGTGACCCGCACCGTCGCGCGCGAGCACAACGACGCCGTCCGCCCGCACCTGCCCACTATCGTCCCCGCCATATTCGCCTCCGTCCGCGACATGGTCATCCCGGTTAAGCTCTCCGCCGAGGCGGCTTTCCTCGCCATCTTCAACGTCGTCGACGAGGAAGCCGAGGTCTTCGACAAATACATGGCAAGCCCCAACGCCGGCGGCGCGCTGGCGCCGGGCCCCAAGAGGAGCATGCAGGAGTACTTCAAGCGCGTCGCTCTCAGGCTCAGCGGCCAGGCGAGGGAGAGGAAGGAGGCCGAAGGCGGCGCTGGTGGCCTCGGGCTCAGTGGCGACGAGGTCGAGGACGAGAAGGAGGTGTGGAGTATTGGCCGGATGGAATCTGGCGATGCTTTTGCGAACGAGTAGAGAGGGTATTTGACATGCTATGCTCTGCTCGCTCGTGGTCATGTGGTTTTCTTCTCTTCTGGTTTGCAAAAGCATCTGGTGTTTGTTTTAGGTAAAATAGCGAAATGCATTCCTGTTCTCTCTTAGCGGTGTTCCCAGTCTCTATTCGCGAAGACATGCAATCCGATCTCTTGATGTGGTTCTCGTCTGTGTACATGCTATCAGACGGGCAGTCCTACCTGACTGTGAAATGTCACACGAAATGATCAGTCGCGTTCATTGACGATAGTCGATATACGTCAACGGACTTTGTGACATTCATTTGAACAAGGGGTGCCATTACTCTCAGGTTAGTGCATTACCATTGAGGCTCGATGAGGGTGGACTTCAGATCGGGACCTTGGAGGCTGGATTGCCAGAGTGAGGTGAGTTCTTTCAGCCTAATAGAATTGTCTTCTGCTGATGATGAGGAGGATGGAATCTTATCTCATGTTTACGCAAATCGCTAACGTGCTTCCAACATGGCAGACACATAACAAAATAAGAAATGAGAAACGTAGTTGGTTCATGTTGCTTTTCGAGTAAGGACTATAAGTCTAGCCTGCTTGCTGTGTGTGTTTGCGGAAATATTTATATGATCACTAAAATTACATGAGACCCTCCGCATCCTGATCATTGGGCTCTTTTTGCATTGTTCTACTCGGCAATTGATCCGCCTGACTCGCGATACGCTCACGCTGCTCAGCGAACACCTCGTGACATCTGCCGACGAGCGGCAATAGGAACGACGCATCGCCACTCAGGACTTGACCGTCCTCCGCCAGTGCATCGTGTCTCTCCATCGCGGACTTGAGGTTGCGGTGTTCGTGCTTGATCGTCTCCAGGATGTGCTTGATGGCATTGCAGGAGCTGCCCAGATCGTTGTTGGGGTTCGCTTTGTCTTGCAAGCAGAGCAAGTAGGGTTGGTTTTCGCGGTATCTCCCGATCCGTAGCTGGCCCGCTAGGACGCGCTTTCTGACGAGCACTCCGGGCTTTAGCCCAGTCTGCTGGCTTCTTGGACTTGGCGAAAGGGGCGGCTGGAAATGGGATTTCTTGAAGTAATAGCAGTTGCCTTTAGGATCTGCTATACTGATCCCGGACACATTCGAATTAAAATTGGACCAGAAATCGAGGATGCACAGAAGCTGGCTGGAAGGAGAGTGATGGACTTCGGGCGGGACTCCTCTTCGATTCAAAGCGGCAGCGAGCATCATAAACGTGCCATACGCTGAGATGCCGCCGATGTAGGGGTCGACAAAGCCGCGCATGCCAAACATCGTTCTGAAAACCGCATATAGAGCTCGCATATTGGAGATGGCGTCTAAGTATTTTCCCACGATGTGTTCCTGTGATCCTTGCTTGCCGCTTCCGATGATTTGGAGATCGATGCCGGTCACCCTGTGCTGTACTGTGATGATCGGGACAGGTTCGGGGCGGTATACAACACATATGTAATCCTTCGACGACCGCAGTTTGTCGTAAACCGCCTGCATTCGCTCCTGCAATTGCGTCACAGTCGTGTCCTCATCCTTCAAGGATGGATCGTCTATGCCGATGTCGATGTCCGAATATGGCATGGCTAGACCGGTTTTGGTAGAGCCATAGGCGTATATCGACGCCTTCTTGTTGGGCCAAACATACCGTACGGTGGAGGTGATTAATCTCACGAGGCGTTTCCGAATTTGTGACTCGGTCGGCGTAAGTGCCACGTGTTCAGCGAACCGGTTGATCTCCTGATCGAGTATTTCTGCAGCTGTAAGGTGTGTCCGCACAGGGCGCCCCTCCGCGATGGACCAAGGAACGGCTGTAGCGGTCTCGTAGGGGCTTTCTCGAGGCCGGACGACCAGCCCCTTGTAGTTGAATTCTGGCGTCTCTGCTGATGAATCGTTTTCGGTTTTTGCCGCTTTGCCCCGACCCAGCTTCTTCATTTTCCTTACGTGCTCACTCAACGCAAAAATTGGGGGTTTCCAGTCTTCAGAAGACACTGAGTCCCTTTCGCCTTCTGGCAGACTTTGAGGTTCCTCTGCTTCACGATTTTCTCGCCGTGAAGCAGACGGGTTCATGATGGCATCGTACATGTGCAGCTTCTCATGAGCTCGCTGCACCACTCCATCCGCATGAGCTGCAACATCGTCCTCGAACTCTGTCCTATAAAGCCTACTGCCAGTCGCGAATCTCCTGGTTGAAGCAGCGACTGCGCGGTTAGAGGCGCGCTTGGCCACACGAGGAGTTGCGTGAAGTCCTAATCTGAGTGGGCTGGCCAGCACCGCAGCGATTGCCGAGGTCGCATTGTATGCATTGGGCGCTTTGCAATGGCAGCAAAGCATGCCTATGGAGGTGCCGGTCGCAGTATTTAGTGGCGACAAGCTTGTATATACCGTAAAGATGGCTTGAGCATAGCATGTGCGTCCCACCGACGTCCAGCCTTGCAGTTGGCTGCCGACAGAGTGTCGGGCTGGCCCGAGAAGCACGCGAGCCTCGCTCGGCAGAGCTTCTCCATTCGGCCGCGACGAAAGCAGCCTGCGTTTCGCCTGCGTCTTTCGACATGACGACCTCAGCCACCCGTTCCATCGTCAACCACACCCTTCCCTCTCCTATCATAATCATCATGTCTCGCGGCGGCGGCACCACCCTCTACGTGACTGGCTTCGGTCAGGGCACTCGCGCGCGCGACCTCGCCTACGAATTCGAACGGTACGTCACCACGTAAGCCAGCGACCGGCGGCTCCACGACCCTCCACGCCATCGAATGCCTCAAAACGGCCGATCGAGCCCACCTCCTCTCCTTGCACTCTTCGGACGGACGAGTCGGAGAGAATGCCTCCCGCTCGATCAGCCCTCCCGTCCTTCGAGTGACGTCCACACGCTGCATCACACCGCCCGCGAAGCAAGATCAGAGCATTGACAATTCCTTGAAGGTACGGACGTCTGGTCCGCTGTGATATCCCGGCTCCGCGTACTGCCTCGAGCAGACTGTAAGTTTAACGAATAATGAGAGCCATTGGTCTTCCGCTGACCTTTCATACGCAGCTTCGCGTTCGTCGAGTACGAGAGCCGTCGCGATGCCGACGATGCCTATCATGAGATGCACAACAAGCGCATTGGTCGTGATGACCTGCTGAAGATTGAGGTAACGAAATTCGCGGTATAACACGCGAACTCAGGACTGACGGACAACAGTGGGCCCGCACACCTCCATCTGCTAGCTGGCGTTTCGATGCTGGCGCCAGCCGCCGCGACGGTCCCCGCGATGGTGGCCGTCGCTCTCCTCGTGGCCGTGGCCGCTCCATGACTCCGCCACGTCGCTCCACGCGCGACCTGTCTCCTCGCGGTGACAGGGACCGCTACGATGACCGCCGTGGCGATCGCCGCGACCGCGACCGCTCTCGCAGCCCTGATGACCGTGACCGAGATGCGAAGGATATCCGTGATCGCGAGGATCCTCGTGATCGTGACGACGACCGCGAGCGCGAAAGAGAGCGTGACACCGAGCGTGATGCCGAACGTGACGCCGAACGCGACGCCGAGCGCGATGAGCGCGAGCCCGAGCCGAACGGCACCAATGGTGATGAGCAGAAGGGTAAGCTCTCCTCAAAAATATAATATTTGAAGATGTTGGATTTCGCTGACGGAGATCACAGAGCGCGACGAGCCTGCTCCCCAGCACGATGACCTGGACACTGCCGAGTAGAACTTTGCAGTGGTCTGATACCGGAGATACTCTTACCGGAGAGAGCGAAGAAGCGCTGAAGCAGACGAGTAACCAGGTCTGTGAGTAAGTCGTCGTGGAGCAAAACGGCACATTTGGTTTGGCGTTTTTAATGGAACGACGGATGCCTTAACAAAAAGTTACCAGAAACGATCGTCCTCAATCGACCCATTCGAGATCTACCACGTCCACAAATCGTCCTCCACCCTCGTCCCTCGTCCCCCTCGCACCGGCGGCATCCACCCTTCCGTCACCTGTACATATCCCCGCCGTTTCTCCTCGATCCAATCCGTCGAAGTCCTCTCACCTACGACGTCAATACCACCTTTTCGTTCCTCCGCCCGAAACCAGTCAACAGACCACGATCCGCCGCCGTTACCCTCGAAAACTGGCCGAACCCGCTGCTAACTTCTATGTTCGTGGCACTCCAAATTTCCCTCCGATCTTGAATCATTGGGCACCTGGCACAGGTCCAGGTGGCCCCCGCACATGTTCAACAGACGTGCATTGGCATTTTCTCCCTTGTTAGTCTAGATCTTGCCAGCCTTACGGTCATCCTGCCAGCGGATTTGTCGCATGGCATTGAGTCGTCATTGCCAATAGTCGCGTGGTAGCGGCAAGCCCGGCTCCCGGCGCCAACGCACGGTAGTCAGGGGACTAGCCAGGCACTCGCGTGGTCCTTTTTGTTTTCTCCGACGCGTCCGGTAGGTTTCACGCAGCACATCAAATAGCATGCATAATTCACGATACCTTTGAAGTACCAAAGGCATCCCTGCCTGGCCATCCCTTGGGCACTTGTTGAACTAGAACGGCGCCTTGTCATGCAATAATAGTTGGGGTCGGCCTTACCTGGCCCTATGCGACCTTCCAGATGAAGTTTAGAAGGCAGCCGTGCGCACGGAGGGATATTACTCGCGTGTGTGGGGAGCTGGTGCACTCGTGCCTTCCCCTCTTTTGTCGACCCTGGTCTTCACGATGAGACATGACGCGAATGAAGATTGTCCAGATCCATGCATCGATGTTGTCATGGCCCACGACGATAGCAGACGTGCGTGTCGCGCCCTCGCCGTCAGAACCGCCGACCAGGTGCCCCAGTGCTCCAATGGCTCGAGCAACGCGAGTCAACCACGCAAGCTCGCCGCGGCCCACAAGGCCTCGATCCAGCCTGCGCTTAATTTACCCGTCACTCCGCTAAACACGCGGCGCTGCTGCGTCGGCGTGCCTGCACCGCACAGGGATGCGCGCGCCGACCGAACCCGCCAAACCGTCCTCCACATGGCACACGGTGGGTAGAGCCCCAACGCTCGCCTCGCCTCGCGTGCCGCCTTGGGGCTGGCCGGCCTCTTCTTTCTCCTCACCGCGAGCGCGCCTCCTGCTCCGTCCGTGTTGTGCTGCCCGGCTGCCGCTCACGTACTCTCGCCAGTGTGTTTCGCTTGCCTGTTTCGCTTGCTTCTCCATTCGCTCTAGTTCTATACGCACGCAGTCGTACATACAGTATCCATTACCGACCCGCCTTCCCTCGTTTTCGAAGCAGCGAGCATTGAGAGTCCCAGCATTCACACGCAGTACACATAAACCGGCATTGATTGCGAGAACACGAACTGCATACATATATCGAAAGCCTTCCAGACACAGCAACAGACCAGGAAGCTCCAGCTCCCACGCCCAACCACCCCACCAACCCACAAAAACACACATACACACACAATGGGCCTCATCGACTCCCTCCGCGCCAAGCTCGAAATCTACCGCCTCGAGCAGCGCTACACGCGGCGCGAGAAGCGCACGACCTTCATCTCCGGCGCCCACTACGTCGACGGCGAGTACGTCTACGGCAACGAGTCGACCGTCACGTCGCCCACCTCCAGCTCCAGCAGCAAGTTCTCCTCCGGCAGCTTCGCAAAGCGCATGCCCGGCGTCAAGGTCGCCGAGGTCTTCTCTTCGGGTCGGGGAGGGGACAGGCGGAGCAGAGCGTGGTAGTGGCCAGGTACTCTCTTCTTGAAGCGACGCAACGCACGCATGGGGGCTGGACACCGCACCGCACTGAGGGTTCCGTCGCGCTGGAAGTCGCGACGAGAGCGACGCTGCTGGTTCTCCGCGAGCGAGGGGTTATGACGGCACCTCTTCGAAAGCAGAGCGACACGCTATTAACGACAATGGGCGGAGGGTAGGGGAGGGCCGTTGGACGCGGAAAGCTTCTTCCAAGGACGGCCGGCGGTGCTGGCATGTCTGCTGAGGAATGCATTTCGACGGCCCGAGCCTGGGAGGGAACAGAGCTCTTCGGAGCCTCTCGCATGATGTTATCTGCCATTTCATTGCTATTTCTTTTCCTTCCCTTTTAGAGCGACGCGCAAGCGTGTTTTGCTAGGTTTTCCTTTCATGTCTCTCTTTTACACTGTCCATACGTGCACATATGTACAAAATGACGGCGGCACCGAAAAAGCCCCATTGAACCATTGCGCAATCTCCGCAGCGAGAGATCCACGTGTTGCGTGCTGGAGGGCCACAGTGTGAAACGGCGATCTACGTCGATCTGTAAATCACCTCCGGCGGGAGATGGTCACAACAGCACGACAGACTATCACTGTCCTTTTTTGCTAAATACGATCAACAAGAAAGCTGAAGTGGTATCGTCTGTAGTCATCATTGTAGTCTGTCTACCCGCTCTCAATTCTAATCTCGCAAATTCACAGAGGTTTTAATCAATCAGTAGTAAAAGGATTCTTCAAAAGCGCACCAATCAATCAACCTTCAATCGTAGGCTGTCGCGTCCCCTCGAGCACCGATCAGAGTGTACCTTCCCCCTCCCAGCCCAACTATCCCACGAGACGCTCGCTCCCATTTGCAAATGCAGCTCGACTCAACAATGCACCCGTTGATTAAACGAAAAAAGTCAAATCTATCCCTCCCTTCCTGCGCCGAAGTGTCTCTCAAATAAGCGCCCTTGGTCTATCCGATAGTGCACGCACTACTTCGTGTCCGGGATCGCGCCTTCGACGACAGACACGGCGGCGACGTTGCCGCCGTCGGCGGCGTTGCCGTTGAGCAGCGCGAGGGCCGAGATGACGTCCGAGGGCTCGAGGAGGTGCCAGGAGGCGATGGTCTGCTTGGAGCTGGCGCCGACGGTGACGGCGAAGACGTGCTCGTCGGGGAGCGAGGAGGCGCGGAGGGAGCGGAACATGTCTGGAGGGGTTTGTTAGCTCGTCGTTGGTACAATTGGGGGTACTTGGAGGGATCTGAGAACCTACCTTCGTCCGTGAAGTCGTCGCCGAGGCAGAGCACGAACTCCGGCGCCTGGCCCTCTTCCGCACCATACTCGTTCACGAGCCTCTTGGCGATCTCGCCCTTGTTGACGAAGCGCGGGCGGACTTCGAGGTTGGCCTTGCCCGGCATGACCTCGACGTCGAACTCCTTGACGACCGTCTGCTCAAGCTTCTTCTGACACTCCTTGGCGTGGTAGATGCCCAGCTCGTGGTCCGCCCTACGGTAATGCCACGTGAGAGCGATCTTCTTGCGCTCGATGAAGCTGCCCTGGGTGCGCTCAGTGTAGTGCTGAAAGACGTTCATAACATCTTTCTGCCAGGACATGTCGTAGTGCTCCGCAAGGTTTTCCCACTGGGTGGTGTGGGGGAGGCGCATGAAGGAGCCGTGCTCGGCGGACAGACCGAGCTCTGTTATGTGGCCCATCCATTCGTCAAGGAAACTCTGGTCGCGACCGGAGATGATCCAGACAGCGTTGTTCGGGTTGGCCGCAAGGCTCTTAAGATTGCGGATCACGCGATCGGACGGGATGGCAGCTTGAGGCTCTCTGACGATCGGAGTAAGCGTGCCATCATAGTCGAACATGAACAGACGCTTCTTAGCCTTGCGGTACTGGCTGAGCATCAGCGCACGGTCGAGCAGAGGGGTGGCGTGCGACTGGTCGAAGGACGCCAGGTTTGTGAGTAGGCGCTTGAGGTAGCTGGTGGTCCAGCTCTGGACGGTATTGCTGGTGACGTGGTCGAACAGTCTCTTATGCACTCGGGCCTTCTCCTTCTCCGGCATTGTCAACGCGACGTCAATGGCGTCAGCGGTGCCACCAAGGTCCCACGGGTTAATGTGCATCGCATTTCCAAGGCTGCCGGCGGTACCAGAGAACTCCGATATTATCAAAGGACCGTGGCCGTCGCGCTGGCATGCAACGTACTCGAGTGCCGTGGTGTTCATCCCATCGCGCACACTGGTGATCAGTCCGACGTCTGCAATACGAAGCAGAGCAAAGTACTCCTCTTTCGAGAGGTACTGCGAGTAGTGCTGAACCGGGGTAAAGCTGAGCGAGCCGTACGACCCGTTGATCCTTGCGACAAGGTCGCTAATTTTATTGGCGACCTTATCGGAGCCACTGTCTTCACGATCCTCAATGCTAGTGGGGCTCGTGACCTGGATGAGTACGACCTTGTCGTGCCATTCAGGGTGACGCTCCAGGAAAATCTCGAATGCCTGCAGTTTCTGCGCCACACCCCTCACGGAGTCCAGACGATCTCTGCCAACGATAATCTTCTTGCCGTGATACAGTTCGCGGAGAGCCACAATCTTCTGCTCCACGAGAGGATCCTTGAAAGCCGCCTTGAGGGTAGCTTCGGCGCCGATGCCGAGCGGGAAAACGTCCGTCGACACATGCGCACCATATGCGTCAACGCCTGCCACGGACGAATCGAAGCCAAGAACTCTTGTGCAACACGACGAGAAGTGTCGTGAGTAGCTGTAGGCTTGGAAGCCGATCATGTTTGCGCCGAGCACACCCTCAAGGATCTCCTTCCGCCGACTGAGACAGCGGTAGAACTCGCTACTCGGGAAAGGAACATGCAGGAAGAAGCCGATATAGATATTGGGGAGACGCTGCCTCAACAAGCTTGGCAGCAGAAGCAGGTGGTAGTCGTGAATAAGGACAACATCTCCCGGCTTGTAGACAGTCATGATGGTGTCGGCAAAGGCCTTGTTCATCTTGTAGTACAGCGCCCAAGCCTTCTTCGCAGCACGGCCATCGGTCGGCTCGTTCTGCTTGTAGTGGAAGAGCGGGAAGAGTTCATGCTCGGCGAACCGTCGCCACTTGCGCTGATTGCTGAAAGTAGCAACGCCATTGCTATCGACGTCGTCCGACAGCCAGACGGGAGCGACACGGCCACCATGGTCGTGCTCCAACTGCTTCTCCAAACGGCGTCTGTCACTCTCGGGGACGTGGATCTCAGCGCTCTCATTCGGTACTGCGGACTTGTGGTGGGAGTCGATTGGGATCGGTGCAGATGCCTTGTTCAACGGCACAGCGTTCACCGAGGTACCTTCATTGTTGTTGGGAGCAGTCACATCAAATTCTCCAGTCCACCCAACCAGCGTGTGATGCCATTTAGACTCTTCACTAGCGAGGAAGGCAAACGAATCAAACAATGCAGACGTTCCGCGGCGGTTGGTGAGCTTCCAGTCAGACCCGGGACGGTAGCCGACCTTGTAAGGCACGCAAAAGGTGGCGCTGATGATGTTGCCCGTCAGGCCGAGACCGGGATGCTGTTTCGTAGGGTCAATGTCCTCGAGCGTGGGTACTTTGGTGCGTGAGTCAACAAGGCTCAGGCGTCGCAGAACTTCCTCGGGATTCCTGGCACCAGCAGCAATTTCGGCGGGCGAGCTGGGTCTACGACCCTGCTGGTTCAGAGTCGCAGGATCGTCGACGGCAACAGGGCTGATCCCGTCCTCCTCTCCAGCCTCGCGGCGGCTATCGGCCTCTTGAGCGGCCAGATAAGGGCGGTCGATTTCGGACCAGTCGTGGACACCAGGAGTCACCGGAACAGAAGTTTTGTCGGATTCGAGAGCCGGGTTGACAGACTGGAGACGAGCAATCTGCGGCCGACCCCCGTTGTTGCGTGGAGCATTGGCGCTGCTGGGCGGACCACGACGGGTGAAGTAATCGTTGGACATGCTTGCGCCTCAGCACGTGACCAGGGGCGAATTCCCGGGGCACACGCGATGATTGCTTTTTCTGTGAGATCTCAGCAAAAGTTCAAGACAGGACCGCGCAGGCCTGGAGGCGAGCAGCGAGTTATGAACGCGGTCGACAGGCAAAAAATTGTGTTTGCGATGGACTCACCGACAACAGCCTCCGCGCTCACGTCACGCTGATTCAAAGCGTGCTGGCGGCAGGTCGGGCGAAGGCGGAGGTGACTGCGCCGCGATCTGAAGGGCCGTCAGTATTGTGTAGTGATGCGAGAGCAAGCACGTAGTCAATGGGTGGTAGGGATCGGTGTGTGGCGCGGCAGTAGGGGCAGGGCGGTCGCACGCTGGGGATGGGCCCTGGCGGTGCGTTGGGCGCGGGCATAAAGGTGAAGTCACACTCAGCACAGGCTCCAGTCGCCCGCCGTCGCGCTGCCAGGCTCAGCCAGGCTTGCGCAGCGCGGTGCTGCCAAAACGGCCCGCCGTCATGCCCTCGTGGTGGGGCAAGAAGCAGGTACTGCTAGCATGTGATAGGCCCACGCTGACCACCGCCCACCAGCCCACCCTGACAACCATCGCATAGTGGTCACCCTCCCGTCATACCGGCGACACGAAGCCACAGCTTTTGCCTCAACATCCTGCGTACTGCTTGCCAGTCGCCTGGTGCGCACGCCAGTCATATCGCGTCAGCAAATTGTACTAGTCAGTCAGCGCATCGCAGGCAAGCCATGTCTGGCGCCCCAAAGACAGCAAACTCTGGCATCCAGCGCCTGAGCAACGGCTCGTCGGTCATCCCGTCCTCCACACGTGCCGACGGCTCGGTGCGCAGGGAAATCAAAGTCAAGCCCGGCTACAAGCCGCCTGAGGACGTCGAGCTTTACAGGAACCGCACTGCAGCGGCTTGGAAGAACCGCGGCAAGGGCGGTGTGCCTGGCGCGGAGAGCGTGCAAAAAGAGGATGAGGAGGCTAGTCTGGCTCTGAACAAGAATGCCAAAAGGCGAGAGGCTAGAAAGAAGGCCAATGCGGCTAAAGATACAGCCGACGAGACCGCTGAGATTGTGAAACCTGCCAAAGAGGCAGAGCCTAAGGCAGAGGAGGTGGATCCCGAGGCTGAGAAGGCGAAGGAGGCGAAGAAGCTCGCGAAGAAGCTGCGCCAGGCACGCGACCTGAAGGACAAGAAGGAGAAAGGCGATAACCTGCTTCCCGAGCAGTTTGCGAAGGTTATTAAGATGAATGAGCTCATTCGCCAGCTCGATTCGCTTGGATTCGACTCTGAGGGCGAGAAGAAGGCCGACTCCGAGCAGGCAAAGGAAGAGCAGTCTGCAGCTGGCAAGGTCGAGGGCTGAAGCCCTTCACCTGCTCTCTTAAGGCGATGCTCATCCGCCTACCAACCACGACTTCCTTACAAGGGAGATGCCAAGCACCCCGAGCATTCTGAGAATTGTACAATGTAGGGATAAAGATGAGCTTGATGCAATTCCCATGATGAATTCACCCATATCTACGGATTTGGGGAAATGCTCACATCGCTCAACTCTGCACGCGAGCCTTGCCTAATGATCAGGTCCTTCCGCTGCGAGCCAGAGCCCGCCAGGCACCAGTCACAAGCTGGTCAACGTCGATGTCGAAGACAAAAGTTTTCGCTCGCAACCTCGTTCGAAGCTGAATTTTCCGAACGAGGCCATCTCAACGCTTTTCAGGAATTGAGACTCAATACGCACAAAACTCTACTTAGGATACCGTACCACAAACCGATCACATTCACCAATCTAGTCTCAATCCTCCCTCCCTTCCTCGCTTTGCACAGCAACAACACTCCCCTCAGCCGCCCTCACACGCTCAAACCCCACCCGCCACTTGCCGCACGACTTGCAACCCGCCCTCTCCCCGCCCTCACGGCAATTCTCCTGATGGAACCGATCCCAGTCAACCAGCACGTTCCGCGTCGGCGAACCCCTCTCATGCTCCTCCTCACCACACCCCACCCCCTCACCATCCTCTCCATCGTCCTCCAGCACCTCGCTCGACGGAACCGGCGACGGCGAAAACGACACCGACCTCTCTCTCCCCCTCTCCACCACGCCCCCGAACTCCCTCCCCAGCGCTCCCAACCCCTCCTCCCCAGCTCTCACAACTCCCCTGCCTCGCTCGAGCAATCCCTCCACAGCGCGTCCGCAAGCCTCCGCCCTCTCCTCCGATTCCGGGAGAGAAGCCATTTCGGCGCGCAGAGCAGCGAGGCGGGATTGCAAGGCGGAGTCGAAGGTTTGGAGGAGGGTGTGCAGGGCCGTTAGGTGGGGTCCGAGCCGCTGTGCGGCGGGGCGGGGTTCGGAAGGGGGTCTGGCGGGGGTCTCTGTGGGGTGGAGGGGCTCGTGGTCGAGGGAGAGGAAGGAGATGTCGAAGTCCTCCGGGTCGTGGTGGTCGTGTGGGGAAAAGGGGCCGCTGCTGCTGTCGCCCACGTTGTGTTGGAAAGCTTTCCGGCTGGCTTGGGGGTTAGGAGTTTGGTTTGCGGTTTTGGTGGACGGGGAGGCTTACGGGGAGGGCGGGTAGCGGTGCATTTGGGCTGGTTGTGGATTGTGTTCTTGAGGGGATACTTAGGCCTCGATGGCGGAGTGCGTGGAGGGTGCTTCCCATGAGGCCTTTGGTCGATTGGGCTATATATCACGATTTGATTGGAGAGACATATTTACTGAGAGCGTTATTGCGAGAACCATGGTGAATGATGCCGTTCGAGGGGATCATGAGAGCGTGCGAAGGCCCACGTTTTTGACCAGCTGTGGTGGCCGAGCAAACACATAATCTCTGCGTGTGATGTTTTGCAAACAGCAAAGTGGTAGCATGCCGGAGTCACTGACGGTGTCGAGCCAGGAGAGTATTCAGGTAAATGCTCTCGACAACTCGCTCGCAAAGTCAACAGCAATGCCGTTTGCCAGAAGGGCAGAGAAGGCGGTATGCATTTCGAGGACTCACGAGACCTCCGCCCACCGAGCTGTGTGCTCGAAGCCTAGACTTACACCCACCGCAAACGCGTTCCCAAAACAGGCCCAGGTTGGACACTCACTCCACCTCCGCGCAGACGCGAGAACGTGACGCCGGTACACTAACGCCGTCGACTTTCGTGCTGCGTACCTACATATGCGGGTCCGAATACGGACCGTGAACTCGCGGTACAGTGTCGAAATAATATCGACCCACCAACGCACCTGCGCCGCACGCCGCAGCGCTTGCAAGCCGTCGTGGCAGACGCCATGCGTACATTCATGCCGTTGGTGCATGATGTGGGCCCAGGTTGTTGTTGAGCCGCAGAGCCCAGCCCAGGCTGGCTTGCTATTGTACCGTAGAATGCCATGTGGCACCAGAGGGGGGCGCGCAGGATGCAAGACGGCAAAATACAGGAACTCATGTGGGAAGAGTTGATGTGCTGGGCCGGCCAATCGTGCTGCTAGTGGAGGAAGAACTCTGCTCTTCGCAGACCCTGGGAAGGAAATATTTGTTCCAAGAGGCGTTGTGTCACATGTGGGCTTCTATTCACGGAAGGACTGGTCCGACAACGGCAAGCGCGATTCGCATCGTAACCCGGTTGTGAGAGATTCGTATGTTGTTCGAGCAGGGGAAGAATTTAGCCCTGTCGGTGAAAGAGAATATCTCGACAAATTCAGTATACACGCACGCGGGCGGGTGGGGTCAGAAGTAGCGGCGTGATGTGCTGCGGCACTGGTCCTGTAGGCGAAGAAGTAAATTGCGTGCAGCGAACGCGTCAATCGCTAATTCGTGGCCGGCCAAGAGCTGAACATCGGGTATACACTGCAAAGAGTTCATTTTCTTGGCGTGTTCAGGGAGAGTGAACGACCGTGCCATCGGGCAGCAACGAAACCACACGTGGGCGGTAGATAAGGGGTCGTCAACGAAGGATCCCATGGGATGCCTGAAGACACGACCTAGGCAGGGACGAAGTTTCCGGGTTGATGTCGCCAGACAAGGAACGCGAGACGCGGTTCCAGACATCCGCAATCGCGTCTACGCGCTTAAAGGGGTGATAGCCGCTGTTGGTGCTTTACTTTCCGCCCCAATCGCCCACAAGCCCGGACGAGAATCCCCGGCTTTCCCATGCCCTTCCGCATCGGAACGACCGGGGTAGCCGGCGCCGCATTACTCGTAATTAAACCCAGTCGGCGCAGGCGAGGGCAGGCGAGGCAGAGGCGTGGCAGGGTAATATGGAAGCCAGCCGCGATTCCAGGGCAGACGCATCGGCTCAATGCCCGCTGAGAGCGGATGCAGAACGTACGCTGGGAATACGGGACAGAGCGGGTCCGCGAGCGTGATAACTCATCGTGAAACCTGTCACGTGTGCGAGCGACGAAGGAAGCAGACGAGGTTAGAGCAAACGTTCGCGGTGGGCCAAGTTTGATAAATTGCCGATGAGTGCCGTGACAGGTCAAGCACCAGAAAACGCCTCCGGCAGAACGAAGCGTCGTGAAGCGGCAGCGGGCATCCAGGCCTGCGCCTCGCTTCAACCTGTCGCGTGAAAGTCAAGTGGCGTGGCAGGCGTGCAAGGCGTGCTGCTGCACGGGCACGCCTCGCACGCGGGACCAGGATGGCGCCGCTCCGCCAGCGGCATGAGAGCTGAGCGAAAATAGGTCATGGCCTGAAAAGCTGAGGAGACTTGCAGTATTGCAGTATTTCATGCTGAGGGAGTCATGGCCTCTGTGCGCACACGCGTTGCGGTGATGTGCAGACCTAAGGGATGTGCTAGTCGTCTGCACAACCTCGCGGCACATGTACAGCACCGTAAGTACCTCGGCCAGGAGCAACAGCAGCGGATCTGCAGAGAGCTATCTCGCCGGCGTGTGATGCACGTCGGCCTGCCATAGTAGTTGAGTTGCACGGCGGAGCGGGCCCGTTGGCAGGGGCCGGCCAGGGGTGATGAGATGCCGATGGCGTGAAGCGTAAAGCTGCTTGCGGTAAAAGCGTGGAAGGCCCGTCGGCGTAATCGGGCACCGATGCTGTGGGATGCTTTGCACTTGCGCCTTAGCGCGTCCTCACGCGCGTGCCTGAGGTTCGTCGCCCGTGTCCACAAACACGATCGTGATGCAGATGCGAGCTGTCGATGGCTGCTGAACGATGGCCCTCCCGCCGCCCTCGCTGACCGCATGCGTCCGGAAGTCGTAGCAACATCATCCCATCCATGGGTCGGATGGAAGCCGCGACAGCAGGCTCGCTTGCGGCGAGAGCGTGTGTTGCGACGCAAACAGACGAACCACGCGTGTCGTGTCCACGCTACAGCACGTTACTACTGTACATACCTTACCTAGACACTGGCAGCGCAGGGCAAGCAGGGCAGGACAGGCTGCTCGTGCGCGCCGCTGCACGCAACGGCGGAGGCCAGCTGGTCGGGACCGCGGCTGCATGTGCGATGCCCAGTGCTCAGTATTGCTCCACGCTCTGGCCCGGCGATGATCGTGCAAGGCCCTCCCGGCGGCGGGCGCAGGGCGAAGGAGTTGCTGCTGGCCGTGCTGCTGGCCGTGCTGCTGGCCGTGCTGCTGGCCGTGCTGCCATGCGCGCACACGCCTCCCGGTAGCCCGCAATTGCATGCGGCGGCGGCGGCGGCGGCGCGAGGTACGCAAGCCTGCAGCTGCAGGCCACTCGCTGCAGGCCTAGCAGGCCCATCGCCGTTCGCCTGTGCGTGCTCCGCAAACGCAGCCTGGCCGCGATTTTGTGACTGGGGACCGCGGCCCGCCCTCCAACTGGTGCCATTGAGTAAATTGGCCCGCGCCGCCGCCGCCCATTGGGTGGCGGGTGGGTGGGTTGACGAAGGTCGTCGAACCTGTGGTCCTGTGGTCCTGTGGACCTGCGTTGCTGCTGCAGGTCGCGCGCAGCTGCAGTAGCCTGGCGTGTGGGTGTTTAGGCGTGCAGAGCGCACGGCGTGTCTTCACTTCTCGTCACGCCCATTGTTTTTTTCTGCGCATCTGCGTTTGCTGTCTCGTCTGCTGTCCTACTCCCCATCTCATCACTCGTGCTACGGTGGAGCAGCGGCACAGCAAAGGGCGACGGCAAGGCCATCCCAGCGCCCCGTATTCCGTCGACTCACTACCCCGGCTCGTGCGTTGTGGCCGCAGCCTGCCGGAGACAGGCGTCGAGACCCTTGCTCGCATCTCGAGCACGCCCGCCGCGAGAAAGTTCCCTTAGGCTTCGCCTCTCGCTCAACACCCGCCCGACGCCTGCGCACGCCCTCGCCCTCTCGCGTGCACAAACACGCGCGTGCTGCCACTCGCACTGCTCTGTTCGACCTCGTCCGGCCTCTGTTCGCTCCGTCGACGCCCATTGCTGGCGACGCATCACTGCCTGCCCGCTGCCGACAGCCCGTAAACAGACGACTGTGGGGTCCGCTCCGCTGTGTGAGACACACGAACACTCCAGAGTCAACAAACCGAGTCAACATACGTCAACAACCCGGCATCTGCGACATTCGAAGAGCAACACTGCTCGCTCGCCCTTTTATTCCTCGATCCGCCGTCTAGCACGCTTCACTCGGATTCCCATCACGTCGACTTTCACGCTGAGCGACTTCGACGCGTTGAAGGCCTGAGGCCTCCCACCAGCATCCATCGTCATGGCTATCCTAGACCACTCCCGCTCCGACTCTTCGGATACCTCATCCACCGGCTCGTCCTACCAACACATCCTGGATCATGTCTTGACCTATCACGCTGGTTACGAAATGCCCCTCCGTACCATGTACACGCTCAACAGCGCCCCACGTGCACAGCCATTGCCACCTCGACGCGGTACACCCACATCGAGTGCAAGCAGCTCGCCCACGTCTCCCATCGTCAGCAATGCATGGCAAGAGAACCCGACGACCAGCATCTTCAACGAGAACCTGATGGCACAGATGTCGCAACTGCCGACCCAACCTGCTTCGTTGCCTCCCAGTTTCATCACTTCGTTCCTTGGCAGGTGTTTCCCAGCAGACCTGGTCAGCGTGGACTTCCCACAGGCCCTGACCGGTCTTGACTACCTCAAGGACCTGGAGATCCGGAGGCAAAGGGAGGTTGCCCTTGCGCTCGGCCGCACACACGTGGATTCGGCCACCCTGGAGAACGAACATGAGTTAGCTCACCAATTCCCTGGTGTCGCCCGATGGAAGCGAAACATCAGGAATCAAGAGCAGATCATTGAGTCTCTGTACACTGGCCTGTACATCGGGCTGAGGCGTTGGGTGAGCACCTTATCTGACCGTGGCTATCGTGGAAAACATGCACTAACTTTCTTCTAGATCCTCATTAACGAGCTTTCCTTGACGCCTTTCAACAGGCACAACTGCGTGGCCATGCTCAACACATTGTACCCACCTTTCGCAGCACCGCCCACGACCGTCAACATCTCTCAGGACAACCTCAAGAAGCAGAGAGATGGCTTCTTCCGATACATCTCAGCCGTCGATCGAGATGGCCCGCGAGTCCTGTCGAACGTCATTAAGCAAGGTATGGCTGAGGGTGACAGTAACGGCTGGGCACCCGTTGTTCGTCAACTCCAAATGTATCTCCAGCACGCCAACAACATGATCAACGAATGCTGCAACGTTCACGACCTCGAAGATCTCGAGCCATCCAAGCTCGTCTACGGCAAAGGCAGACGGTCAAAGACCGATTCAGGGATCTCGATCCAAGGCTCGGATGTGCGCCCATCTACTGCGTCCCACGAAAGTACACATAGACCCAAGACCCCGTCTATCGGCCGAGGCACCGCCCTGGAGAAACTTGCTCGTGGCCTGAAGACCATTGGCCGCAGCCGGACAGATGTCACAGAGATCAGCCCAAGGGAGGAGATGTTCAATACGTCGCCACCGAAGCAGCACAAGGGACTTCGAAAGATGCGAAGCATGGGCGACCGTTCCTTGAAGTCCGCACACGCGCAGGACTCGCCCGCTTTCGACGTGGAAGAGATGCGCCGCCACCGTCTGGCATACGAGGCAGGCCAGAAGCGGTTGGCCACTGGACGCAGCTTTGAGGTCTGAGCCGACCGTCCACTAACACTCTCACCACTGGCCAATGCTAATTGGCCATTCTGGATTGTACGATTTTCTTATTCTCATGCGACGATACCACGACGAGCGCTCACACGTGCGCCACCACACTTGTTTCCATTATTCTCCTCTTGTTTGCACTTTTTGTCTATATACTTATCTTGCTTTTTCAATTGGGCGAACTGGCGTTATAGACGAGGGGGATGTCTAACACGGGATGGATGCCTCGCTGGCGGCAAAAAATATCTATGGGTTGGCCTTGATGGCCCGTGGTCGGGAACCAAAAGCCTATGGTCGAGGCAAAGCGTGTAACGCTATGGGAAGACGGGTACCGGCTGAGGACTTTTGGGTATAGGCCCAGGGATGGCGTTTACAATTGCTTTTTGCGAGATTACGAGACGGATTGGCTTGCTTGTGAGGCGATAGCCTGCCACTCGAGTTGAGCCAAGATGTTCCGTGGGGATAGGACGTCGGATTACTCTACCTTAGCCAAAGGAGATGACAAAAACCACAAAGTTTCCACACAAGAGCTGAAGAGATCGACTCCCGCCTCTCATTCGTCACTCAGCACTATTCTTCCAGCCTCTCTGGCTCGGTGTAATTCGGGCTCGAAAGGCTGGGCTAAGGCTCCAGAGACGGCAAGATTGGCGGGACGAGGCGCAGGAGTCATACTTTCATAGTCCCAACCCTACTTCAAGCATGCGTTTCCCGCAATCACACGAAACCCTCTTTCCACCTTCTCCATCCTTGTCGCGAAGTTGTCCATCATCGCCGGACGTAAGGCAAACGCGTCGTCGTCATTCCCGCCTTCCGCTTGCTGAACTTGCAGATCGCCAACCGCACTTGCACTCGACCGGCTTCCGCGGCGTCAAGCACCGCTCGTCCATTGGCTTTCCCGTCAACAATAACGTAGCTCAACAACGGCACTCGTAGATCTCTTGTCGTGGCGCCGCCGCTATCACTCCATCTCACCACTGCACCTTGCCTCTTTTGGCGCTGACGGGGGATTGTTCCTAGTCCACAGCTAGACGCCTAGTTGGACGCCTTGCACCCACCGTTCCACTCCGTCGACCTCGGTCCGTCACCTCACTCGACCATCACCCAACAATTCCTCCCGAGAGCTTCACCTGAAGATGGCGGAACTCTCTTTCGTCACTCTGGACGTTTTTGGTACGTTCACATGGGAACTGTCAGATCTGCGTCCCTTCAGGCTAATCGATCGTAGTAGGTCTCGCCGTTCTCTTGATGCCCGATCCAGACTTCACTTGACTTGGCCGCGCTGAGCCGCGCAGTTGGGCCTCGCGGATGAGACCCATTCGTACGAGCGCTTACGAGCATACGACGAGCCGTGTCTGCTCGCCAACCTTCATGCAACCCGTCTTACCTTCCAACCCAGCAGACCGCCCAAGCCCTTTCATTGAATCTCGCGGAGCGCCGCTCGCTCCCCTCCTCCCTACCCGCAGAGCTCTCCTCAGCTAACCCGCACCCTCCCATCCAGACCGAGACGCGCTTCAAAGGCAACCCGCTCGCCGTCGTCCTCATCCCGCACGGCCAGGACCCCGCGACCGAAACTCTGCAAACCCTCGCGCACGAATTCAACCTCTCCGAAACCGTCTTCCTCTACCTCCCCTCCCCCACCAACCCCGACCCCTCCCCCACCCCCTCCTGGCGCGCCCGCATTTTCACCGTAGCCGCCGAACTCCCCTTCGCCGGCCACCCCACCATCGGCACCGCCTGCTACGCCCTCCGCACCCTCTCCCCCGCCCCAAGCGGCACTCTCCACCTCCCCGCCGGCCCCGTCCCCATCTCCCTCACCACCTCCGGCGCCGCCGCCCGCGCCTCCGTCCCGCACGCCCTGCACCTGCACACCGAGACCCCTTTCTCCCTCGCGGACGTCGAAGCCCTGCAGCCCGCGCTGCGCGCGCACCGCGTGCGCGCCATCGACGTCGTGAGCCCCGTGCGCGGGATGAACTTCGCGTGCGTGGAGCTGGAGGGCCTCGAGGCGCTGGGCGCGGTCGGGTGCAACGGGCTCAAGCCCGCCGTGAGGCTGGACAGGGAGTGGGACGTGGGGTTCGTGGGGGCGCTGTTCTATGTTGTTCTGGGCGTTGAGGATGTCGAGGGCGGGGGGAGGAAGGTGCAGGTCAGGACGCGGATGATCGAGGGCGCGTTTGAGGATGCGGCGACGGGGAGCGCGGCGTGCGCGCTGGCGGGCTTCCTGGCGCTGAAGGGGGGCGTGAGGCGGGTGGAGTTCGAGGTTGTGCAGGGGGTTGAGATGGGGAGGCGGAGCGAGATTGGGGTTGTGGTTGGGCTGACGGAGGGGTTGGATGGGTTGGAGAGTTTGGAGTTGAGCGGGAGCGCGGTGCGGGTTATGGAGGGGAAGGTGGTGGTGGAGTGAGTGAGTGCTGTTGTGTCTCAGGTTTGAGGTGATGTGAGGTTATGTGTTTGATGTGTATTTTGTGGGGGAGTATAGATTTGTCTTACTTGGGCTTGGTTTCGATTTACACGCATACAAATATCCTTTTGATCGTTTCTTGCATCGTGAACAGGCACAACCAAGGTAGTGCCCTTCAATAGGCATCGTATTCAGCTACCTTCCATAAATCCAGTAAGGGACTATCAGACCGCGTGTCTGTGAAAGCAACAATGCTCTATATCAAATTACCGAATAAGGCTATCAGTGCATCATTCCGCTTACTCGGGTGTGCATTTTGAACGGTAGGGATGTTTGACACGGTATGGTTACTAGGGTTAGGGTTGGGGTTAGCTCGAAGGCCTATCTTCAACGACGACCGCTTCTTGCGAGAGGCATCAGTCGACCGAACTTTTCTATGCGAAGCAGCTGACAAGTATACCGTGGTGAGAGGCGGTTGTTTGCTGCAAATCTGCCTTTTCATGCATTTGAAGACCCCATAGCAATGATTTGGAGGTCCATGAATGCGTTTGATGAGCACAGAAGGCACCACATTGATCCGAGGGGAGAGCTGTGTCGAAAACAAGAGCGTCCACAATGTTCCCACTCGTTGATGACACTGCCGATCTATAGGGCATATTTCACCACAAGAAATGGAAAAGCAAGCCGAATCGACAAAGTCAAGCTCCACAACTCTTCACATTCAAACTCTCCTCCTTCTATCTCATCGTGCCTCTCGCAATAATCTACTTCCTTTCTTTCCCACCCTCAGGGTGAGGACACCACCATGCCAGTGAAGTTGCGACTCTAAAGCGGGAAGAACAAAAAACCCCCAACCTCATCGAAAGAAGAAAGAACGCCGTTCCAAAGGCTGTCTGCGGGACACGAAGAAGAAAAGATGCAAAACGTCCCTCCCTTCACTTCCCTCCTCATCTCCCAAGCCAACTCGCTAACAGAAAGCAGTAACATTACACGCCACCTCAAAGGTCGCCCTCGTCTTCTTCACTCAACACCTCCCCGTTGCCGTTGTACCCCCCACTATGCCTATACCCATTCACACCCCTCGAACCCGCACCAAGATCGCCATCCTCCTCGTGCCCGTCCAGCTGCCCGGCGCCGGCGCCCTTGGCGTCGATCTGCTGCTGCAGGACGGCCTGGGCGGAGACGATCTCGGCGAGGCGCTTGAGGCGGGGCGTCTGCAGCCAGGACGGCGTGTAGGTCTCGAGGGCGGTGATGACGCGGGGCTCGGCGATCTCGTAGGGGCCCGAGTCCTCCATGTCGACGGCCTGCAGCAGCAGGACGTCGGACTTGGGGTCGGTGACGCGGGAGGCGACGGCCTTCATGATCTCGCCGTTGATGGGCTGCTCGTAGTCGGCGACGAGGTATTGGTTGAGGAGCTTTTGGATTTGGTTGGGGGTGAGCCTGGGAGTGGCGTTGTTAGTTATGGTTCTGGGCAGAAGGGGGATGGAAGGTTGTGAACTTACATCCAGCAGATATCCTGAATGATCTCGATGTCGTTCAGGGTAGCCTTCTTCAGCTGCAGCAGCTTCGTAGCCTGCATCAGATGCTCAAGCTGCAGGGTGCCTTCGGGCATGTCGTGGCTCTTGCACCACTCCTCGATCCTGGTAATGTTGTAGTTGATCTGCAGACCTCTCTTCCAGCTAAGGAAGTTGCGGCGCATGAGCAAGTCGTTGAAAGCGGTGACACCAACCAGTCGGAGCAGCTCGGTGACGGTCTGCGTGATGATGGTGTCTTCGATGTAGAATGCCTTCATCGCCTTGAACACGTTGTTGAGCAGGGAGAGGAGGTTGTCCATGCTGAAGGCCGGGGCGTTGGAGGACTGCAGCAGCTTGCCGAGGAAGCGGTTGTTCTCGTTTGTGACGAAACCAGGCAAGCTCTGGCTCTCGATGATGGCCGGGACAATCATCTTGTGGAGCTTCTTCTTCAGGACCTTCATCCAGGTGTGGTAAATGTTGAACTCGAGACTCTCAAGATCGTGTTTAACGATCTCGAGCAGGCGATCGTACTCAAAGTTGTCGGTCTTCTGTGCCTCATACCAGTCTTCTGCGAGGAAGACGAAGGAAAGCATCTCGTGCACGTTGCTGAGCCAGAAAGCGCCGGGGTTGACCGCCTCATCACCATCGTGCTGCATGACCTCTTGCTGGATCGACTGCATGACGTTGGCGAGGAAGCGCTCGCTCTCCTTCACAAAGCCGTTGTTCCACATCTCGCTAGTGACAAGGTTGATGAGGTATGCGGGGAAGAGCACCTCCTTGTCGGTAGGCGGCGGTGTCGAGCCGGGCGAGGGAATCTTCAGGTTGCGGATGAGGCCCATGGTGACTTCGTCGTTCAATCCATCCTCATCGGCGAGAAGGTTCTCAAGCTCCATTTCAACGCTCTCCTGTGCAGGGTTGAAAGTTGAGCCAGACAGGTTCTGCGTGTGGCCAGATGTCGCGCCGAAAGCCATTGAGACAGGCCTCGGGTTGAAGGCGCCACTGAATCTCTCGCTGTTAATTTGTTCGGGACCAGCGGACCTTCGCTTGGGCTTCTTGCTCGACACCAGGTTGATCAGACCACTTGCCTGAGGAAGTTGTTGGGCAACACCGTTCGCGCCCTCGCCGTTGACAGGCGCAGCGCGCTTTGCAAGCTCGAGCTGGTCTTGAAGATCCGCAAGCTGCTGCCTGAGCGACAGCTTCTCGGTCTCTGAGACGGTCTTGCTCTGCCTGGTGGTCTCGAGCTCCTGAGAGGTAGTTCGGAGCGACTCCCGCAGGTTCTTCTCCTCGTCTTGTAGTCGTCGCATAGCAGCGGTGCTCTCTTCGTAGTTTGTCCGCAGCTTTTGCATATCCTGCTCCATGGCTGTGAGCTTGGCAGCTGTGATACCAGCCTGGTTGGCCTCGGTCTGAAGATCCTTGGTGCGGTTCTCCAGAGCATTGTGGCGCTCTCTCCAGGACTTGAGCTGAGACTCGTAGTTCGCGACCTGGGTCTTGAGGGTCTTGTTCTCTGACCTGACGGTGCCCAGGTTCTGCGTGAGCTCCACGACCTTGTTCTCCAGCTTGTACGAAATCTGCTTGAGATCGCGCGCCTCCTCGCGAGCCGTTTTGTACTCTTTTCTCGCAAGCTTACCACGCCACAGACTCTGCACGATGGTGACCTTGCGGCGGTAGTCTCTCCAGCCACGGAGCTGATAGCGGCTGCGCCACGAGCGCTGGATGACCCTGGCGGCGTCGCCGACGCGCTTGTCGAGGATCATCTTGCGGCAAAGGAAGGCCTTCGCCGCTGCTTCAAAGACGATGAGATCGTTGCGGAACTGTAGGTATTTCTTGCGCTCTTTCGAACCCCTCCACACACGTTGAATGTCGGTGGCACCTTTGACCTTGCGACGCTCTTCGGCGTCCCGTCTCGCCATGTGGCCACGGGCAAGGGCTTGAAATGCACGAAAACTGTCGGTCGCCTCCAGGTAGCGACGTCGGTAGTATTTGGCGCGGAGGTTCTTCTGGATCATGATCGCAGCAGCGTTGAGACGGTTGGTGCGCAGACCTTCCAAGAACGCAAGCATACCAGCACGGAAGAAAATCTTGGTCAGACCAAGCTGGTACTTGTCGCTTCCGTCGTTCTTCGCCTCGCCGAGTGCCTGGCGGAGAATGTTGTTGCCCATCTCTCGGATCTCGGTAGTCCATTGCGTCGAGGGAATGAGCATGTAGTATCTGAGTGCGAATTCCTCGTAGACCCATCTTGTCGGGTAACCAGCACAGCTGATTCTGACGGTCTCCAACACACCACAAGCACGCAGCTGAGACAAGACCATGGGTCCCTCGAACTTCCAAGACTCTTTGCTCTCGTTCGGCTTGATACACCTGATATAGTGCACATCCGTCGAGTTAATTGTCTGCATCAGTTCGATCAAGCTGCCCTTGAAAATGCCACCAAGTGTAGGCTTCTTCGCGGACACGGCGCTCCTCTTCGTGACTGCGTTGGCAGCCTTGGGGTTTGCGGTGGCTGTCTCACGTTCCCTAACAGCTGCTGACATCTCCAAGACCTCGCTGAGGAAGGAGTTTGAGCTGCTCTTAAGGTTCTCCAAATGCTCGTCCGGCACGGTATCTCTGTTCTTCTCGATGAAGCCCTCGCTCTCGTATGTGACGTCGACGGCATAGTGGCAGACTGTGAACGCGCTCTTGCCGAACCTAGGCTTCTTGTAGAACTTGTGCTTGTCGCCAGAGTAGTTGTGGTGCAGCTTGTTGACGAAGCTCTCATCGGAACCCATGGGCAGCCTCGATTCTTCGTCCAAAAGCGCGAGGACACCAAGCTTGCCTTCGATCAGGTCGATACAGGGCTGGTTGTCCGAGAAGTCGATGAACTTCCAGTCGATCTCCTCACGAAGGTACTCCTCTTGCTCCAGCTTGAAGACGTGCTGGTTGAACTCCTGCTGGAGCTTTTCGTTGGCGTAGTTGATACAGAATTGCTCGAAGCTGTTCTTGGCGAAGTGCTCAAATCCATAGATATCCAGAACGCCAATGAAGCTCTTCATCTGCGCAACCACCTCCGCAGGTCCAAGGAAGCCGTTCATGGTCTCGACCAGCCAGTCGAAAAGAGAAGAGTAGATGTACTTGGCCACGGAGTCTCTCACGACAATCGCCTGCGCCTGGTTCAGGTTGGACATGATCTTCTCGCCACGGGTGACGAGCTGCTTCTTGACGGTCCATTTCGCGAACTCGCTCGCGTCGATGCCGAGAAGTTCGCAAGCCTTGACGAGCGACGGCTCATCCGCCGCAAGGGACGAATCCGATCGAGAAGCGGTGATCTTGATGTTTCCAATGTGCAAGAGCGCGGCCAGGACTCGCCAAAGAGTGCTTTGGATTTCAGACGAAACGCCCAGTCTGGTCAAAGAATCGCGGGTCTCGGAGAAGTCCTTCGCATCATCCACGCCATCGATGACGGGGGCGCCGCCCTGGTTCAAGTAATCGAAGTGTTCCACCGGCACCAGTCCAAGCTCTTCCCTCTCGGTGTCTGTTGCGCCAGCCACCAGCTGGTAGAAGATGTGGTAGTTGCGCTCCTTAAGCGGCTGGAATACCAATCTTGACCGCTCGAGCAGGTAAACTCTTATTCTTGCGCCAATGATGTCGGTCTCTTTGTTGAACATAATTTCGATGTATTTGCCGAAACGGGACGAGTTGTCATTGCGGGTGGTTTTTGCGTTACCGAACGCTTCCATGATTGGGTTGGTAGCCAGGATTCGCTCTTCCGTCTCGCTCATGGTATCGGTACGACCGCGACTCCGCACGCCGGGTTGGTCAGGGGGTTCTCGTGTAGCAAAGTAGCGCATGATGTATTTGGCGCTGACAGTCTTACCAGCACCAGACTCGCCAGAGACCACGATGGTTTGGTTGCGGCCATCGCGAAGCATGTCCGCGAAGGCCTCTTCGGCAATTGCGAACAAATGAGGTGCTTGTGAAGATCGGTGCTTGCCGGCATAGATTTGGACCATGCCAGGGACGTACAGCGAGTCTACCCTGGCGAAAGGGTTTGTTGCGATCAGCACAATACCGGAGTACGTGTATATCTCTTTCTGGGCATAGCGGAGCTTGATGGCCTGCAACACGGCAGGCTCGTTCAAGTGAGAAAGGTTCGTCAGATCATCGCTGGCCTCCAAAATTGAAGGGTTCATAAGCGGAGGAAGGGAAGCATTGCTGTCGTTGAGCGCGGCAAGTGTCGTCTCGATCGTTTTGCTCTGCGCGAGTAGTATTGTCAGTGTGCTGTCCCATGTCTCCAGGGCTGACACCAGTATGTGGTCGGCAGCATACCTCGCCATTCTCCAGAGCAAACACCAGCTTCACGTTCTCCCCCTCGACAATCTTCTGTTCCACCTCGGAGGCAACCCAACCCTCAGTTGCGTCCGGCTGCCAGGCCTTGGTGCCGACTTCGTAGGCGTGAGACATGGTTGTCTCGAAAGCACTCGCGCGCCTCGAAGATGAGGAGAGATGCGGCTCAGTCGAGCGGGTGCGGTGTCTAGCCCCTCAGAATCCACGGGTTCTGGAATGGAAACGATAATACAGGTTGTTCGCGCTCCGCTCTTCTCTTGACACGCTCGCAGCGCGTTATTAGGATGACACGACGGCGCAGGGTCCGGGCAAAAGACAATTAAAGGGTGGAAGTGGAAGCAGAAAGGTCCCAGGGTAACGCCAGCGCTATGCGGTGCGGCAAAGCAGGTCGTCGGTCACGTTGGCGCGCGCAGCCAGCGAAGCGGGCAAACGAGTCGGCGCCGGCAGGGAAGGGCGGCGTTGACGACGGTGGGCGGAGGGGGGAGTAGGGTGGTGCAGGCGCAGAGGCGGGTATAGCAATGGCGGTGTCGGGAGGAGGCATTAATTATCTGAGCTCCGACATCGATTAACGGCCGGGCGCACTTCCAACCTCGCTCGCCCTGCCCTGCCTGTCTCTCCGCGCCGCCGCTGGCTCACCCTGTCACCCTGTCCTCGAACCCCTTGACGGCAGCCCGCGCGCGCTCCGGGCGGCGGGCCCAGCCGCGGCTAGGGCTCCCTTAGCCTGCAGACGCGCTGGCGTTGGGCGGGTGTTTCAGGTGCGGCGCTGGCGAGCCTCAAACCACCCATCCACGCCATCCCGTCCGCCGCCCGGCAGAGGCTCTGCGCATGCAGCGCGAGGATGCCCGGCCCTGCGAACTCCCTGCTGTGCGATAAAGGGGCGCCCGCCGCCCGTCGCCTCTTCTTCACCACTCGTCACCCCGCGCTGGTGACCCTAGGGCAGCCCTGGATCATGTGACCGCGCGAATGCTCTGGCCATTGAGCACATCATTGGACAGGGCATCTTACGCAAACCTCCCTCCTCGCTGGCACACTTCATCACTGGCGAGAGTACCGTCAAGTACGTTTGTACTGCTGTATACATGTACCACGACCCCGACACGCCGCGCAAGGCGCGAGCAACGAACCCTTCACCATTCACATCCCGTCGAAGCTCGGGCCTCCTCGCCTACAACGGGCGGACGTTAACAATCTCGTGAAGACTGCTACTACCGCCGTGCCCTCAATGCACTACTTGCGTGCTAGTCCTGATTGCCGGAGCTTCCCTCCAGCCTGGTAGAAGAGACTGACGGGACGTAAAAGCATTCGCAACGAACGTCACCCAAGCTCGCCTCACCAAGGTCCTAGACCATGCGTCGTAAATGCGTTTCTCAAAGCTGCTCATCATTGGCATCGAACGTTGTAAGACAACATCAGGCGATGGTGCGAGCGCCGGACGCTTTCTATTGCGCACATGGCGACTGACGCAGATCGCACTTCCAAATTGCCAAGCTCGTCTATCTGGAACGTTCTTATAGCTGTGATCAGAATCCTGGTCCATACTACCTAGTCGACGCGGGTACTGACCATGGGCTCAATAATACTGGCGATATCGCGTGACTGTCAGCCACATAGCAATGGAGTCTTCATGGCTTTGAGTAAGGTTGTAACCACAGAAACCGTCTGGACAGGGCATAGACGACTCCTATGCATAGATCATGAAGGCCAGAAAGGATCTGCAATATATTCATCTTATAAAGGAAAGCTGGGTATATCAAAATAACAATAGCCCGAGAGACTCAGGCTCCCCGGTAAAGACTGTTCCTCCTCCCAAAACACCTCGCTAATCAAACCAGAGCCTGCACAATCCAGCTGTCCGCGAACCTGTCTATACTGAGAAGACCGTGAAGCCCCCCCTGGCCGCATCTATTCTCCAATGCTCATCAAGGCACATTCCTCCCTCTCGCGGCCATCCTCGCTTTTGCGGCTGCGATTCGCTCCGCGCTGACGATTCGGCCTTCCTTGTCTTTCGTAGCTGCACTGGCCGCTGATCCACGCGGCGCATGGAGTGATTCGATGCCCTCTTTCACTCCGTTAGACAGCCCATGCGCTGCGCGAGACGGGCTAACATTCTCCTTAGACGTCGCCCTAGTCGTTGACGCAGGACGGGCTGGCAGGGGTTTGCTCGTCGGAGCCGTTGATGAAGTGTAAGGTTTCGCATCAACCTCAAAAGGACTAGACGGGAGCAGAGGCGAGCTGCGAGCTGCCAGTCTCTCGGCGGAGGAAGTCTCTTTGACTGTGGCTTTGGCGGGCGGATCCGCGGAATTCAGGTCGAGAGAGTCGCATCGCTTGACATCCTTAGTGTCGTCGGTGGGGGGCGCAGTGGGCTGGTCGTTCCGTGAGGCGTTCTGCTCGGTTCCGGTCTGGCGTGTGATGGCACTTGCACGCTCTTGTCTAGCACGCCTGTCCATCTGCTGCGAATTTATGCTGAGAGACTTAAGCGGGGTCAGATTTGTTCCGCTCGTGACAGCTCTCCCATTCCTGACGTTGTCCGCATGTAGATCTGGCTTCGACGGAGTCGGAGGTCCGGAGCAAGCCAGACTGCGACTCCATAAATCTGTGGGAAGGCTACCGGGTTGGTGACGAACGCGGGTTCGTGCGGTCGTAGCCTCAGCTTGTAGCTCAACAGCAGGCTTGGTGGCACGAGCCGCATAGACATCAGGATCCTCTAGCTTCACTGAGAGGTCGCCATTTGGCATAGGGTCGACTTGATCTGTTGAACGAGAGCGCAGGTGTCCAGGTCTAGTGGGCGACGGCGCGTCCGTCTCGTCCTGTGTGCTCCGTCGAGTAGCAGCTCGAGAAGTTCTTGTGGGTGACACTGAGGGCGCGTGCCCGAGCTGAACCTGCAGTGCTTTCAATTGCGCTTCCAGCTCAGTCGTGCGCTTCTCAAGCCTTTCCACCTTCTTCTTCTCTTGCCGCAGCTCGTCTGAAAGCTCTGTGCATTCCATGTCCTTTTCTCGCGCAAAGGCTTTGGCTGCCTTCTGTTTCGTCACTAGTTTCTTAACTTCGCGCGTAGTGTTGGCGC
Organism: Cladosporium halotolerans; assembly: GCF_011745625.1. Lineage (NCBI taxonomy): Eukaryota > Fungi > Ascomycota > Dothideomycetes > Cladosporiales > Cladosporiaceae > Cladosporium > Cladosporium halotolerans. The sequence continues at coordinate 121,537 of NW_027191483.1, forward strand.
GATAAACATCATATTCTCGCTTCCAGTATTTGCCAGACTCGGAATCTGGCTCCTCGAAATCCTTCTCTTCACTTCTCATATGGTCGTTGGCTTCGGCGATCTTCCGCTTCGCAGACTCCTCCCGCGCTTTGTGTAGGTCTTCGGTGAGCTTACTGCGCCCTCTTTTCCTTTCTCCGGGTGTGCTATCGTCTCGATCCGTCTTATCGCTGGGCTGAACCCATGGGCTGGGGAATTTGCCAGGGAAATCATTGGGCAAGCCCGTCTTGCTCCCTTCTTTGACCTTGTCTTTCTCGTTGTCCACGACATGATCCCCGAATGTGACAGTCTTCCGTCTTGCAGCAGCGGTACCCGGTGTCATGAGGATTCCCTTGGTAGGAGAAGGTATGGGATCGGGTAGATCGTTCGGCTTGCCGAGTGCGGCTGCGTCTCCAGCGCTTTTAGGACGGGTCATCTGTGGTCTACTTGATCGCGCCGTAGCAGAAGGTCGATGTCGTTCCCGCTCGGTTGTCGAATGTCGGCGCGCATTCGAGGGAGACTGTTGCGGAGTACCGAAGATCGCATGCTTGAAGGCGCGCACGGCAAAGACCGGAGCTGGCGTCTCGGGCGCCTCCATCACTGCGCTTGTATCATGGTCTGTTTCGCGTCCGGTCAGCAATGAGATGCGACAATCCGCGCCTGGGTATGCGCATTCACCTGGGCCATCCGGCGGCTTTGCGCCTGCGAGCCAGTGCAGCATGTTGTATCCGTTCGCTGCAGAGCAATCAATAGCGATACTCCACGCTTAAGCGATTGTCGAGCATGCAAGGCCCGTCGGCGCAAACAGCTGCAGCCGCTGAGACCCGTTGTTTTGATGTCTATTTACTCCGCAACGAAGCCAGCCACCAGCGCTAGGGCGCTAGCGCGGCTGCCGCACTTGGACTCTGGACCCTTCTTCACATGCCATCATGCCTAACGACCTGACTCCCGCCCACCGCCATTTACAGCAAATCACCACCTGACAGCAAAGCACCCAGGAAACATGTTCCGCGTGTGAGAGACTGCGGCTTCGGCTGCATGTCTTCCTGCGTCGTCCCACATGAGGCGGCTGTCCAGCCCTTATCGAAGCAGATATGGCTCCCAAATCACCACGGAATAAGAAAACACCTTCCACACCACATGTTCAGAAACACGCCCAGCCTGTCGACCAGGCGGGCCCTCCCATCAACTATGCCGAAGTCCAGGCCGAGGAGGTTGAGGTCCTCAAAGCCATTTACATGGAAGACTTCGAAGAAGTAGAGACGAAGAGCGCGTGGAGCAAGACTTCAGACCTTCGCTTCAAGCTGAAATTGAGAGCTTTCAGCGATTCTGAGAGCTTCGTTGTACTGTCCGTCCAGCTGACTGCGACGTATCCGAAATCAGCACCCGTTTTGGATATTTCGGCTTTGCAGTCTTTTCACGAGCGTACCCAGAAACGCATCAGTAACGTTCTCCGCAATAGGCCGAGGCAGATGCTTGGCGAAGTGATGATACATGCGGTTGCCTCCGAGATTCAGGATGCTTTGGAGGATGCTGTGCAGGCCAAGCAAACTGGAACCTTGCCTAGTCTGGAAGAGGAGCGTGCCAGTGCGGAAGAAGTGGCGATTGCGCTGGCCAAAGAGGCGGAAGTTGCCGAAGCCCGTCGTAACCTGGAAGCTCAAGAAGAGGAAGATCGCGTGCTGAAGCAGATGGTGGACGAAGAAGTCACTCGACGCCAGAAACGCCGACCCACCCGTTCAGGCAATGGAGAAGGGGGTGATGTGATGGCCATTCACGGGAATGACGAGGTTGTGACCTTCGACCAGCCTGCCAAAATATCCATCGGCTCAGAACATCTGGAGTTCTCGAAAGTCAGCATTGTCAGCCATGGCCGCGGCTTCCTTTTAGCTAAGCCGACACTTCGTCCTGGAATTCTTCCGCCTTTGGTCACCATTAAACGATATGGCACCCCTGAAAAATCTCGTGCGGATCTGCTCAATATCGAGAAAACACTGGACAGCGTATGCGGACTCAGGCACCAAAATATCTTGAGCGTATACGCGTACCGCATTGATAAGATCGATCTTCAATCTGACTTCACTCTTTGCACCGAATATGCGTCTAGAGGAACCTTGGAAGATCTCTTGATGCTTTGCGGACCACTGCAGCTGGGCAAGGCTCGTCAATTCACAATTCAGATCCTCGAAGCATTGGATGAATGCCACCGCAAAGGTATTTCTCATGGAAGCCTAAGCGTCAAGACTGTCTGCCTAGCTGGTGGCAACGCGCCAATACCTAAATTGGCCAACGTCGGATACACAAGTGTCATCAAATCTGAGGAATACGACTTACCCACCAAGTGGCAGCCTCCCGAGGGCTCTGCTACAGTATCCGACAATGTTGCTCGAAAGACTGACATATGGATGCTGGGTGTTCTGGTGTTGCAAATGTTCCTTGGCCCAGAAGTCATTCATCAAGGCTCCCCTCAAACATTGCTTGAGAGGCTTTCGCTTACGGAACCCTTCGAAGAGTTCGTCCGCAAGATGCTCAACTGTGATGCCAAAAAACGGCCAAGTGCTTTCGATCTCTTGCCGGTCGAGTTCCTGCGAACCGAAGCGGCTGCAACAGAGACGACATTGGCTGTCGACAGAAGGGGAGATCGGTCTTCTTATTCAGGCCTGAAAAGCCCTCTGAAGCGTCGTTCCCGTCATGGTTCGTCGAACATGATGGAGCCTGTATCACGATATACCAATGATTTCACAGAAATTGGTCGCTTGGGCAGAGGTGGGTTTGGTGAGGTCGTCAAATCTCGCAACAAACTTGATGGCGGTGTATATGCAGTCAAGAAGATCAGCCAGGCACCACAGCTTGATAAGATTTTGTCCGAAGTCATGCTTCTGAACAGGCTGAACCACCCATATGTCGTCAGATACTATTCGACCTGGGTCGAGGAGACGCTACACGTGTTTTCAGAGGAGGCTATGTCCACGACGGAGGAGACAGTTACCGAGGAGCCAACTGTAGACTCCGAAGACTCCGAAGACTCGGACGGGCCCCGATTCGAGTTTGGCTATCAAAGCACCAGTGGCCTGGACTTTGTCAGCTCAAGCGGCTATCCTCACATCGAGTTTGGCGGGGATAGCGATTCCGAAAACAGTGCTACGAACAGCGAATCCGACCGCGAAGGAGCTCATCTGAATGGAAGCTCGCAAATCGGCACGGACGTGTCGACCGCAGACAGCCGCCTGGGGCTGAGGAAGTCGCGTTCAGATCCTCGCAAGGCACAATCGACCTTGTATATTCAGATGGAGTACTGCGAGCGTCAGACGCTGCGAGATCTAATCCGCAAAGCTTCGCTTACCGAAGATGATTCCTGGCGATTTGTCCGTCAGATTACGGAAGGGTTGGCCCATGTGCACAGTCACGGTATCATCCACCGCGACCTCAAGCCTGATAATATCTTCATCGACGTGGCTGGGAACCCGAAAATTGGTGATTTTGGATTGGCAACCACCAGCCAGTATCAGATCACAGACAAGACAATAGTCATGAGCGGCGCAACGGGAGGTGACATGACGAGAAGCGTCGGTACCGCTCTATACGTGGCTCCTGAGTTGCGATCAGCGTCGGGAACGACGTACAATGACAAAGTGGACATGTACTCCCTCGGCATCATGTTCTTCGAGATGTGTGAACCTTTCGGCACCGCCATGGAACGCATTCGATCTCTGCAGGGAATCAGGGAGAAGGACCATGAGCTACCACCTGCATACTTGAGCAGTGGCTCTAAAGCAGCCCAAGGCAAGCTCATAGAATGCTTAATTTCTCATAAGCCCAGCGAAAGGCCAAGTAGCACCGAGCTTCTTCGAAGCAACATTCTGCCGCTCAAGATCGAGGACGAGACGATCAGGCAAGCTCTGAGCGGCTTGTCGGATCCACGGTCGCCTTATCATCAGAAGATGATGTCGGCACTGTTCTCGCACGACCAAGCAAGCAGCAGCAGGGTGAAAGCGCTCGCATGGGACGCCAAGGATCAATCTACCATCGAAAGCATGGCGAGAGTCCACATGCGAACCGTCGCGAAAGGCGTTCTTGAGTCTGTCTTTAGGCGACACGGTGCAGAGGAGATTCGGAGGGAAAATGTGTTCCCTCGCTCAGGCTTTTACAACTACCCGAACGTCGTACAGCTCCTGGATGCATCTGGAAACCTTGTGCAACTACCGTATGATTTGACACTACCACACGCTAGGCAACTTGCCCGCAAAGAGTCTTCGCTGCGCCATGTCTTTACCTTCGACCGGGTCTATCGAGATACGTTTTCAGGCGGACCTCCAAGAGCGAACGAGGAGGTAGACTTTGATATTGTCAACATTGCTGGCAGCGATGACCAGTCACTAGACGACGCCGAAATCGTCAAAGTTCTCGATGAAGTGGCGCATGATCTACCTGGGCTGATGTCTTCTGGCACGATCTGTTTCCATCTCAATCACGCAAGCATTCTGGATGCCATTTTGGAATCATGCAGAGTGCCCACAGCTCAACAAGCCGCTGTGAAGGAAGTCATCAGCAAGCTCGGATATCATTCGTTCACGTGGGCAAAGATACGTGCTGAATTGCGGTCCGCCGCCATAGGTCTTTCCATCACAGCCATTGACGATTTGCAGCAATTCGATTTTCGGGACACTCCTGAGAAGGCATTCAACAAGATTCGTTTGCTCTTGGATACCGCAGGATCGCGCCTACTGGGAAAGCTGGATAATGGCATCAGGTACTTGAGAGAGGTGCTGCAGCATCTCAACCAATTTGGCATCTATCAGAAGATGTTTGTCGCACCCCTTGGAAGCTTCAATGCCAAGTTCTACGACAATGGAATGCTCGTGCAGTGCGTACACGAACGCAAGTCGAACCGAGATGTCATTGCTGCAGGAGGTCGCTACGACAGTCTGATCCAGGCGCAAAGACCCCCGAGCGCCACACACACCCCACAAGGTGCTGTTGGTGTTTCGATAGGCCTCGACCGCCTGGTTGCGAACATCCTCAAAAGCTCAAAAGGCAGCTCCAAGGTCTCGTCGCGTAGAGATACCAGCCAGCAGCAAGGCCCAGAAAAGCGGTGCAATGTCCTCCTGGTTGCAGGCGGCACCGATGGCGTGCGTGCCGCTGGCCTCAAGATCTTGTCCTCACTGTGGGCAAATCATATCAGTGCCGAACTGGCGGTCGACGATCGCTCGCTTGAGAACGAGGATCAGTACCGCTTCGTGGTCACGCTGCGCCATGAAGCCTCCACCACCGTTAGAGTGCGTGGCACAGGCGACGATGCAAACGAGACCGATATACCAACCACCTCGCTCATCAGCCACGTTCTCCAAGAGCTCCGCGAACGGGAAGGTGCTAGACCCCGACACCCTACTCTCATGCGCCAGCCAAGCAGCCACCAGGAAGTGGAGCACAAGGGTAACGTCCAAGTGCTCATGTCCCAGCACCGCAGTAAGAAGTCAAACAAGTATCATATCGTCAGCGCCGCAGAACGACAATGGGCGGAGAAGCTCGACGAGTGGAAAGAAGCGCCCATTCTCGCGATTGAGACCCGAGATGATGTTTTGGAGCTTTTGCGGGAGACGAAGCTGAGCGATCATGAGAGCTGGCGCAGGATGGTGCAGAGCGCGCAGTTGAACGAACGACAGTATTTGATGCAAGTGCAGGAGATTCTGGCGGGATGGCGGAAGAAGTGGGCTGAGGGAGATGGTGCTAGGGAGGCATGTCTGTTCAACTTCAGGACAGGGCATTGTGTCTATTACGACGTAAGCTTGTAAGACTTGAACGACGTATTGAGAAATGTGTTATGCCAATTATTGCTCCGGTCTGTGGTGCTCCGATTATGTTTCTCATTCTGTTGATGCGTTCAAGACAAGAGCGCACAGGCCAAGCGTGCACACAAATGGAAATATGACATGGCACGGGCTTGAACCTCATGGAGCTTGACGAGAGCAATTGAAGAGAGACAGACCGACATTGCACACAGGTTTCAGCAGCAAAGAATCATTGATACCAAGCTAACTGACTTTTCACACGCCAAATGCAAATCAAAGGCAGCTTCCACGATTTGCGGATCAGGCCGGTGTTAGACGTTGCTTCGGTCGTGCAGGGCATAAACGTTCTTGACTTCAACTCTGGGTTGCATTGAAGCAATTCCTCCTGAACTCCCTCCCAACCGTCAATCAATGCCAGTCAAACAGTCGTAATAGGCAAGCCGTGAGTCGTAGCGCGAGGTCGTCAGCGCGGCGCAGCTTGTGGTCGCGTGATCGAGGTTGTTATGTGGTGGGTGCCGGAGTCATCGCAGGCAGAGAGGGGGCGAGTCGCTTATTTGCTGGGAGGCTGTTAGCATCCGATGCATTGGAGATCCAATGGAGCGTCAGATATGACTTACGATCTCGCTCTAGTCTTTCTTCTCTTGCGCTTCAGACGGCGAGTGCGCTTTTTCCTCCACTTCGCTCTCATCTTGGGCTCTGCAAAATCTTGTTAGTCATCGTGGACGGTCAACCTGCGGCATCCGCCATTGGGTTGAGCGTATACGTACATTTGCTTTGGATGAGATGGGGTGAGAGAGAGAAGGACGGTCGTCTGCCAGAGCTCGAACTTACGTTTGTGCTCGCGGTGTGCGGGCGGGGCGTTAGCGGCTTGGCGGGGATTGCACGTGAGAGGCAGCTTCGAACGTCACTTGGTCGGTCGCCGACGGTCACTGGTCACTTCTCTCGGATTGGCTTTCACACGCCCCGAAGTAACGCAGCTTGTCGCAACCGAATCTCGATCATTCGACAGCTTCTAGGAGGAAGCTCCGTCGGTCATGGCGGATGACGGTGCACGAGATCGCGCTGTAGCCCGACTATTACTTCATCACGTCGAAGATGCTCATCATCGTATTGCGTTGCCCATACCGGCAAATTCGGAATTCAATCTTGGAAGGGACCAAGTGAAGAACGCCTTGGGGATTGACGACGGTACAATTTCGAAACACCACTTGAAGTTTCACTGCGTCACATATGGAGATGACAATCTGGTCACGGTCCCTCCAATGGTATATGTTCGTGTGCTTTCGCGCCATGGCGCGCATTTCTCAAACGCAGATTCTGAAGGGGGCAGTTCAACACGCCTTCTGACTCGCGAAGGACCATCGATCCTGCTCAACCACGGCGATACACTTCACATGTCTGGCAAAGTCATCATCGAATTCGACGCGCTCACAGAAAACACAGACGAGCAAATTGTGCTAAGTGACACGGTAGTTGCCGAAGCAAAGCTTTTCGAGAGACAGTACACGATGACTCCTCGAATGCTCGGAGCAGGTGGGTTTGCAAAGGTGGTCCTGGCGTTGAATGTGAAATCTGGCCGCCAGGTCGCTTGCAAAATGGTGAGGATACCTAGAAAGCCGCCATTGCCTAGCTCAAATGAGTGGGATGCTCTCCCGGATCAAGAGACACTCGAGCAAGAAGCGGCTGCTTACGTGGCGTATCATCGCAAGAAGTGTCAAGATCTTCGTAGGGAATTCGAGATCCTCAAAGGCATCGATCATCCAAACATCATCAGACTCGAAAAGGCAATATACGCCGACAGCCGCGTCTACATCTTCCAGGAACTACTCAGCGGCGGTGATCTTTTGTCGTATCTCGAGAGGAAAGGCGGGCTTGACGAACCTGAAACAGCGGTCATGATCTACCAGGTTCTCAAGGCTGTAGACTACCTTCACCGGCTTAGCATTGTCCACCGTGACATAAAGCCCGAGAATATCATGCTGACCTCATGGCGAAAAGGCGCAAGGATTGTGCTTACCGATTTCGGTCAATCGAGAAGGATCAATGAAGATGATGCTGCCAGCAAGAACACCCAAACAGTCTCCCGCATGCACTCTGTAGTTGGAACTCGAGGATATGCAGCACCGTAAGCAAATTCCAGTCATATTGAGAGCGCCGCTGATAAAAAGATTTTAGCGAGGTCTATCTGAGAACACATGAATCTAACACCACCCACCAAAATGGATACAACGAGGCAGTTGATGTCTGGTCGATCGGATGCCTAGCTGGCACTTTGATCACAAACTCCTTCCTCTTCCCTCGCGATAGAAGTAACCAACCTCAAAACTCCACAGATGAGCGCGCCAACTTCTTGCCAGAGCCATTCGAGCTAGATTTCTTGGACAACTCGCCCGAGTGGCAGCATGTCAGCCGTAAATGCAAATCTTTCGTCAAAGGCTGCGTCCAATTCGACGAATCTCAGCGTATGACAGTCGAGCAAGCTCTACGGCATTCATGGATAGCTCATCCAGGATACGCCGCAGCAATGGAAGCTGAATATGCTCGTGCCATCGCTGACTGGCGGCCTCGTACCAACAGCCAAAATCTCATCGAGAATGTGAAGACGCCATTGCCAGATGTTGTGTCATCTGTGAAGTCTGGCTACGCTGCTCAATTACACGACGAGGTCCGCTCGCATCACTTCCAGTCTCAGATGCCGACGTTCCCGAGTCAATTCAGATCGTTCGACAATCTGGCATACTTGGGGAGCCAGAATTCTCACTTGCGACTGCCTCCGATCGGGCAGACTGACCATATACCGACTGCGACTATGACTTGCTCGGTTGCGGGTGTCGATCCCGCAGCGTCTGGTAATTCTCATAGCGCTTTTCCCTTCAGCAACACTGAGACACCTCGTCGGGTCGATGATACAGCATCTTACCTGTCGATCCAAGACTATGAGCCACCAGAGTCATTCCAACCATCTGGCCTTACCAGAACAGGCCTCGCAGAGCCGGATGAATACGGCCGGCGTATTGCCAAATCGATCTTCCCGGAAAGCCTTGTCACTACTGAGAAGACCGCTTTCTTGCGCAGGCAGATGCCAGCGTAAGCTCGAAGAAACATTGTTGACGCCACTCCCGCTGCTACCAGGGCGTTTTCTGCGTTGAGAAGCTCTTGCTAGCTCACAAGTGAGGGAGACATTGCTGCCGTATTTGCTGATAATATTGTTTTATTTCCGTCTTCTATAATTGCTGATCGTACTCATGCTTCATCCTCGTCTCCGTCTTCTCGCATCAGTGTGTCAGCATTTGCATCCTCGTCCATAGCTTCGTCACCTTCCTCTCCGTCTCGGTCATCTGACTCGTTCTTGTCGCCCTTTGCGCCTTTCTTATCTTTCGCGGTCTCTTCTCCTGTGGGGAACGATAGATGCTTCCAGTCCTCGATCTCCTCGATCACGCTTCTTAAACGATCCCTCACAGATTCTACCGCGAAGCTTCCTAACAGTAGCCGCAAAGGAGGGAATCGACAGTGTCCTAATTGCCAAACCAGTTCTGCGCCTTTTACAGCACTAACAGGCTGTCGACCTGAGAGCCACTGCACTATCCTTCTAGCATGTCCGGCCGGGGCGGTTGGTGTGTTGTAAGGCTTGCTGGGTGGCTTGACGAAGAAATGACCGTACGTTTTTAGCTTGACGTCCTTCTCATCCAACGAGTCTGGAGCTTTGTCATCCAGTCCTGTTGATTCATCAAGCCTCATATGTCCCGGTTGGACTAGCGTGGCTTTGATGCCAAACGCATCAACCTCGTAGAGCATGCTCTCTATGAGTCCTTCGGTCGCGTACTTCGTTGCGCAATACGGGCCTAATCCAGGCACACCCAAGGCACCCGACGTCGACGAGAAGATCAAATATCGGCCAGCATTCTCTCCCTCTTTACGATCCGCCGCTTGCGCGCGAAACTGGGGCAGACTCAGCTGAATGATATTGAGCGTGCCCATGAAGTTGGTCTCGAACTGCGAGCGCAGGTCGCTGTCATCCTGGTCCTCGCATGCACCAATGACGCCGTAGCCAGTTGCGTTCACTACGATATCAATGCGACCCCAACGCTCAATGCTGCTCTTGACGACGGCCGCGACAGTGTCGCGTACGCGCACGTCGCATAGCAGACCCAGGCACCGCTCGTGCCAGCCTTGCATTTGCGGCAGGGAGTTCTCATGCGTGCGCCCGACAGCTGTCACGCTGTCACCGTGGCTGAGGGCTTTCTTGACCAGCGAGCGACCGATGTGGCCGGTTGCGCCGAAGACGATCCATACTTTGGGTGTAGGCGGGTTGGTCTCGGACGGAGGATCGGTGTTAGGCGGTAGCGACAGACGGTTTCCAGAAGGGTGGGAGGATGGTGAAGGAGGTGACTGTGGTGATTGTGCCGCCATTGCGGCTAATGAGCGAGGTCAATGCTACATGTCGTGGTTGCTAAACGAGGCCAGACGAGAACCGTTGGTCGGCGTTCGGGTTGTCGCATGGTAATCAATTCCAGCCGGACGCGGGGAGCGGCAAGGATGGATTTGATTGGAGACGTCATGGGATCGGCGCCCGCATTTGATTGAAGTCTACTTGAAACGAGATGTAGCTGTACCTTGCAGGCGCAGCCTGCGATCGAATGGCCGTCTGATTGTTCCTCATCTGTGCCATGTCGAGAGCCAAACTGCAGGCCGCGCAGAGTATGCACTTCGCTGTCCCCCAAAGCGACTCCCTGACCGCTGAGCTAACAGACCTCCCAGGCGCGCAACAGCAATATGGCCAACCCTCTTCGTCCGGAGGCTTCGCTTCAGGATTCCTTCTCGGCCAGCTCACTCTTGCCTTGATCCTCTTCGTCTTCATCAAATTCTTCATTTTCGGCGAAGCTCCCAGCGCAGACGCTCGCGCGACTCAGCGCGCAGCAGCCCGCCGCCAGCGAACCCTCTCGCACAGCACTCGAGCACGAACCCTCAGCTCCGCCCTCCGCCCTCAACCCAGCGCCGCCGTCCTCAAGCCTCGAGCCGAAGGTGGTCTCACGGTGCAAAAGATACTGGAGAAGACATACTATAATGTACAGGGCCATCAGCCTGAGAGCCTGGACTGGTTCAATGTGCTGATCGCCCAGACGATCGCGCAGCTACGAGCAGATGCTGCCGAGGATCAGGCCGTGCTTGGGAGTTTGACACAGTTGCTGAATGGACCTAGTAAGCCGGACTTCCTGGACGAGATCCGGGTGACGGAAATCAATCTGGGCGAAGAATTTCCGATCTTCAGCAATTGTCGAGTCATACCCGTGGACGAGCATGGTACTCCCATCAAGGAGCTAAGAGGGGATAGGGGGGAGCGTTTGCAGGCGAGGATGGACGTGGACCTGGGCGATGTCTTGACACTGGGCATTGAGACCAAATTGATGCTGAATTACCCTAAACCCTTCACCGCAGGACTGCCGGTTGCTCTGGCGGTTTCGGTGGTGCGGTTCTCTGGTACTCTCAGTCTTTCGTTCTCGCCCTCGTCACAGCCAAGTCCGCAGAACGAGGGACACCCTCTGAACCCGACTGGCCAATCACCAACGACGCTTACGTTCACTTTCATGGACGACTACCGTCTTGACTTGAGCGTGCATTCGCTTATAGGATCGAGAGCACGCCTGCAGGATGTTCCCAAGATCGCGCAACTCGTGGAAGACAAGATTCACGCTTGGTTCGACACACGATGCGTCGAGCCTCGTTTCCAGCAGATCGTGCTGCCCTCCCTCTGGCCAAGGAAGAAGAACACTCGAGGCGGCGAGAACCGCGAAAACAGCGAGTCGGTAGACAACACGTCTTCCGCCAACGACCAGGCCGTTACGGACACACCTACCATGGAGCCTCGGTCAAGGAAAGAAGGCAGCGTTGGAGAGACCATGGCCGAACAGCGAACAAGAGATTGGGCCGCAAAACAGGGCCCGCCCAGGCCAAGCAATGGCACAGCGACGCCCACGCCCGGAAAACGACAGGAAGGGCTATCTGAGCTCGAGCTTGCGGGCGCCGAGATGAGGGAAGCTGATGAAAAAGAAAGGAAACGACTCCAGAGACAAAACTCTACTTTGAATAGGACCGACAGTGACGGCTTGAGGATGAGGAGCGGCAACACCGTGCGTGGGACAGGCTCTTAAACCATGCTACGACTTGGTCTTTGTGAATTTAGCGAGGCGTTGGCGGCAGTCTGTATTACCCTGTGTACGTGCTCATGAGCTGTTGCATTGCATTCTGTGTGGTATTGCCATTTGATACGTAGGTACAAAAGCTATTCGGCGCTGAAAGGCAGCTTCTTTGCCAGGTCTTAACTCTGCATTTGAATGCACCTGGATACAATTCCATTCGTCCGTGACAGACTCCATTCGTCGTTGCCCGTTAAAGGGCCGTGATGCGTGACCTCTGGAAACCAATGCCTCGGCATGCCAGACCGTATCGAGGTTACAAACAAGCGTGACTAAACTTATCATGACTTGGCAGCGACACCGGCTATCCTGAAGCCGGCAGTTGAAGACACCTTGATGTTGACCCATACGTCGCTGCGTTCTAGAGACAATACCAAAGGATGACTCATCGACAGTTCCCTGACGGAATATCTCGCCAAAGGGTTACCGCATCCAAATCGGAATTGCCAGCTTTCTTTGGTGGGTTTGTAGAGCAATTTAGCCTCTGGCTTCACGGCAGAGGCACAGAGGGTTTGGTACCTGCCTGCATGCCGATCTGAGTCTATTCCATTGGTCTCAAAATGGGTGATTCCGTAGCCGTGGGCGGGCATGAGGACATTTTGGGGAAAGTTCAAAGCCACAACTTCAGCAACCGCTCGTATTAAACCGTTTATGTGCATTCCGTACAGTGTCTCTCAATGGATTTAACGTCAGTTAAGAGCAGTGGATGTCGTTGCAAACGTTAAAGGTGGCGACCGTATCGTGCGTTTTGACATCGGAAAGCAGGTGGAGACAATTTTATGCGCTGGAGCCACCAGTCGCCGAGTCACGCCGATTCCATTCATCCAGACTGCCGCACTCTCTCCCCTCCACAAACCACACTCGCACCTGCACTATCCGTACTCAAAACATTCGCCGAAGTCACCGCTACCTCAGCAGTAAATTGTACCGCCGAACCAGCCACCGAAACCGCCTACACTGAACATACCACCGACTTTTTCCCCACCATCCAAATCACATTCGCAATGGAGTTCCAGATCAACAGAATACACCAGAAGGAGCAGGACCTGCCGACCGGCGGCAACTGGGTCGTTCAGAAATTTGGCGGAACCAGTGTTGGCAAGTTCGCGGTCAGCATCGCTCAGGACATTGTGCTGTAAGTGGGGGTCTACGAATTCTTGGAGGGGCTGCATGGCCGTTGGAATAGGTCTTGGACAAATACTGACTTCATGCCACAGGGCGAGCCTGAGCGAACACCGCACCGCCGTCGTCTGCTCTGCGCGCAGCACCGCGACTAAGAGCGAGGGCACCACCAACCGCCTTCTGCGCGCCGCGAGGGACGTTCTTGAGTCTGACTCACAGAAGTTTCGCGAGATCGTGGAGGCCATCCGTCTTGACCACGTCAAGGCTGGCCAGGATGCCATCTCGGGCGAGCCCATCCTGGATGAGTTTGTCCAGGCTGTCAACGCCGAATGCTTTCAGTTGCTGAAGATTCTGGAGAGCGCGCAGTTCCTCAAGGCTGTGACGAACCAAACGAACGACATGATCATCTCTGTGGGCGAGAAGCTCAGCTGCATGTACATGACGGCACTGCTGAAGGACCGCGGTGCGAATGCCGTGTATGTCGACCTGAGCGACGTTATTACTTTCTCTCTGGTCGCCAAGGGCTTGGACGATGCATTCTACAGGAACCTGGCGCTTGCGATCGCAGCGAAGGTCAATGAGCATGGAGATGATGCGGTGCCAGTCATCACTGGCTACTTTGGTGCCGTTCCCGGCGGTCTTCTGGAGAACATTGGTCGTGGTTACACGGACCTCTGCGCTGCTCTGGCAGCAGTTGGTTTGAAGGCCAAGGAGCTTCAGATCTGGAAGGAGGTTGACGGCATTTTCACCGCCGACCCGCGCAAGGTGCCCACGGCACGTCTTCTTGATGCCGTCACTCCCAGCGAGGCCGCCGAATTGACCTTCTACGGGTCCGAAGTCATCCACCCTTTCACCATGGACCAGGTCATCCGTGCCAGCATCCCTATCCGGATCAAGAACGTGATGAACCCGCGCAACGCTGGCACCGTCATCTACCCCGATGTCGACAACGGCGCCATCCGCATGAAGACCGGCCTCTTCCGTGACCGCTCTATTTCCAACCTGAGCCAGCACGACACGCCGAGGCGTCCAACCGCCGTTACTATCAAGCGCAGCATTACCGTGCTTAACGTGCACAGTAAGAAGCGCACTCGCGCCCACGGCTTCCTCATGTCCATCTTCAGCATCTTGGATAAGCACGGCCTGAGCGTTGACCTCATCTCTTCTTCCGAGGTCCACGTCTCCATGGCCCTGCACTCGGAAATCTCCCTGCTGTCAGGCCACAGCGAGGAAGAGCTGCGCATCGAGGACGAAGCCCTCAAGGGTGCGGTCGAAGACCTCGGCATCTGGGGTGACGTCGATCTCGTCCCCAATATGGCCATCATCTCTCTCGTGGGCCGCCAGCTGCGCAGCATGGTCGGTATTAGTGGCCGCTTCTTCAGCACGCTCGGCGAGCAGGGCATCAACATCGAGATGATCTCTCAGGGCGCCAGCGAGATCAACATCTCCTGCGTCATCGAGGAGCGCGAGGCCAACCGCGCCCTCAACGTCGTACACACGAATCTGTTTACGTTTTTGGAGTAAAGAGCAAAAGTTGCCGTGCTCCTACGGGAGGCGGCTTAGCGATGGCGCTTTTGATTTTGGGTGGAGAGAATCAAAAAAAAAATGGGAGGCTTCAAAAGCACCGAGCGTTCAGCGCGACACGATAGCATGTGGGAGCGGAGTTTTTGTTCATATGGTAGTCTTCTGATATGTTTGAGATAGAGATATCCCAACCAATTTTTATCGTCGCATCATCTTTGTTATCAGAATCATCTTTGTCAAGCATGTCATATTTACATCTTCTGTCTTGGGTAGATAGATAGGGAAACAAGCGCCCTGCAAGTGATTCGTCTGCCGCGAATGCCATGTTCTCCATTGGAAACCCGAGCTAAAATCTTATGCTGCAACCGCCCATCGCACAGATATGGCTCGTTTTAAGCGTGCGGTGTTTGCAAGTAGAGTTGCGATCGACGTAAACTAAAAGCGTCTCCCTAGGAATAAGCAGGCCAATGTGCGCGACAGAGGTCGATGAGTTCGCAGAGACCCAATGCTGTAAGTTGCGCAAGATGGATCGAGCCCTAAAGACCAGACGTTGCGATGTATGGGAGAAACGAGACGCAGAAAAGTGTGTGATATACATACAGACCGGCTGCCACAAAAGCAGCCGACGCCTGCAATCTCGGCCAGGGTATTCGTGCGGCCATATTTTACAGTCCCAATTTTCGTGCACCGTGACCAAAAACTCCTCGCAGTAAATGCCCATGTCAAACCCAAAGATCCCTCTATTTCCTCTTCTTGGTGTTGAACTTCTTGCTCTCTGTTCCAAGACCGTCAGTACTGCCCTCCGCACGATTTTCAGTGTTCCTTCGCAGTTATTTGACTCACCTGCTGCTGTCTTCTTCTTCTTGGGCGCGCCCTTTCCTCTGCTCTTCGCGATGAGAATGTGCTCTAACCGATCCTCCTCGAAGTCGTTGTAGGTCTCGAAGCCTGGGTAGAGCTTCTGCAGGTCCTTGAACGTAGCGACTCGGCGCGGGTAGTATGCTGCGAGTGCAGGACCGCGCAGGCGCTGGCGAAGGACCTTGTTTCCGAGGCGCTCGCCGGTTGGGTTGAAGATGCTGCCGAAGATGCCGCACTGGACCTGAAGGGGGATCAGCGCGTGGAGTATGAGGATGCCAGAGACAACGACACACCTTCATGAGGTCAACGACTCTTGAGCGAGGGACTGCCATGGTGATATGCTGCTAAGCCGATGCGAGTACCTTCGCGCCTTCAAGGGTTGAAGTCAGTCAGCGCCGCCATCTTGAAGTCCGTGCTTGGCATCACCGAGCGACGCGGACTTGCGCGCTGATCGCCGCAAGCGCTTGGGGCATTCAGTGAAGACAACTTCAACCTCTGATAAATTCAATCATCACAAATCATCGCAATCTACGCGGCTCATCTCCACGTTGCTAGTCGCTAGAGCAGCGCTGAGGAGAGTCGACACTACACAAAATGATGAAACGATCGCACGACGAGCCGCACGGGTCTGGCACCAAGAAGCTTAGAGGTGCCCATCAACCCGACCATGACCGCAAGCATTCGACACCACAGCAAGGTAGCAGAAATGAAAGGGGTCGTCAAGATTTACCGAGAAAGGAAATCGATTCCAAAGCCGTCTCGCATCAACTTCCGCCATCATCTTCAGCCAAAGCAGACGCTCCCGCCTACACGCCCTTCACTGTGACAAAGAACCTCCCCGACCTTCCCGAGATCTACGACCCGAAACTTGCAAACTCACCTTTTGTGCACAAATCCTTCGGCTATGACCGCACCTCGACAACCACAGACCTCAGCTACGAACGCCTCGAGTTCCTCGGCGACGCCTACCTGGAACTCTTCGCCTCCCGCCTGATCTTCCACCACTTTCCCGCCCTACCAGCAGGCGCCCAATCCCAAGTCCGCGAACTGCTCGTCAAGAACGAGACGCTCTCCGAGTATGCCCGCCTCTACAGCTTCGAGACCAGAGTCAAAGTTGCCGATATGGAGCACATGCTTCGTGACGCCAAAGACCGCGGCAACAAGGGTCTCAACAAGATCCTCGGCGACGTCTTCGAAGCGTACATAGCCGCGATCGTGCTGTCCGATCCCGAACAAGGATTCGTGCGCGCAGAGGCGTGGCTCACGGCTTTGTGGGCGCCGAAGCTGATTGAGGCTGCTGCGTCGCAAAAGTTTAGCAATCCTTCGCTCGCGTTGCAGACTCCCGAGGGCTCGGATCCGCGGGCCACTTACAGCCCGACCGGGAAAGCGGATCTGCAGAGGAAGATCCAGGCGTACGATGCGAAGCTTACTTACTCGCCTTATAAGGACTCTGTCGAGCTGAAGGGCGATCAGCTTGGGCAGAACAGGCATTTCATCGCTGTATACCTCACGGGCTATGGGTATGAGAACAAGCTTCTTGGTAAGGGTGAAGGCAAGAACAAGGTTGAAGCTGGAAACTGGGCTGCGGTTGAGGCGATGAATGGAGAATGTAAGGGAATCGTTGAGGAGTGCGGAAAGAAGCTCGCCGAGATGAAGGAGAAGAAGAGACAGGAGAAGGAGGCGAGGGAGCTGGCAGTCAGTAGTAATGGCAAGTGAGGTCCTGTTTGTACGCCAAAGTGCAATGAGCTTGAAATCCCGTACAAAGTCCAAACTTCAATGTCCAAAGGTGAGGCAATTTCGATTTCATTTCTGGTGTGGAAAGGAGTTTTAATTTCAATTCTGGCGTGGGAAGGGACCTCCCAGAATATCCAATGCGGTCGACCCCAACGCGCATTGATTGAAAGTCGCGTAAAGCAGCGGAACGGTTGCCCTGCAGGGCGGCGGGCGGCAAGCTTGCGGCACGCCGGCGGCAGGACCCTCTACCGAATATTGATGGCCTGCTCCACTTTGACGCCAGCCCAGTAGCACCACTCGCCTCTTTCTCTGCTCGCACTTTGCGACGCACACCACATTTGCCCCTCTTCTATATACGACTCTCTCGTCGTATTGTTCGGCACCATGGACGACGGAAGCTACACAGACGCAACACTGGCCTTCTCCAACTGGCTGCAGGCGAACGGAACGACGGTCTCGGAGAAGATCGACTTGGTCGATCTGCGGGCCCAAGGCGCTGGCAGAGGCGTTGGTATGTTCAGACGAGACCGCAGGGGCGACTGCAGTGTATACTGACGAATGTCAAAGTCGCCAAAGAGAACATCGCTGAGGACGAAACCCTGTTCAGCATCCCCCGCGCAACGATTCTGTCGACCGAAACTTCTTCGATCCCCGCCAGCATCTCCGCCGAAGTGCAAGATCCATGGCTCTCGCTGATTGTCACCATGCTGTACGAATACCAACAGGCCAAAGACTCCAAGTGGGCGGCCTACTTCGACGTGCTGCCCGCCGACTTCGACTCGCTCATGTACTGGTCTGAGGCTGAACTCAAGGACCTCCAGGGCAGCGCGGTCGTCGACAAGATCGGCAAGGCCGGCGCCGACGAAACCTTCCAAGAGCAGATCCTGCCGCTGGTATACGCAAACGTCGAGGCGTTCCGGGCGCAGAGCCTCAGCAACGAGCAGCTGCTCGCGTTGTGCCACCGCATGGGCTCGACGATCATGGCGTACGCCTTCGACCTGGAGCCGGCCGGGGGCGCGGCGGAGCAGTCGCAGGAGGAGTGGGAAGAGGATTCTGAAGATGGCATGGGCGCCGCTGTGCTGCCCAAAGGCATGGTGCCGCTGGCGGACATGCTGAATGCCAATGCGGACCTGAACAATGCCAAGCTCTTCCACGAGGACGACGCGGTCGTCATGCGCAGCATCAAGCCTATCGCCGCCGGCGAGCAGATCTACAACGATTACGGCTCGCTGCCGCGTGCGGACCTGCTGCGCCGCTACGGTTACGTTACGGATGAGTATGCCAAATACGACGTCGTCGAGCTCAGCGAGGACTTGATTTCAGAGACGGCCAAGGAGCAGCTCCGCCTGTCGGACTCGGACTTGAGCGTCCGCATGACCTACCTCGACGAGCAGGCCGGTTTGGACTCCGGCTACGACATCGCACACCCTGATGGCGAGGACGGTGCGTTCCCAGAAGAGTTCTGCGTGCTGCTGAACGCCCTGACGACTGCCGCGCCGGAGTTCGAGAAGATGCAGAAGAAGGAGAAGCTGCCGAAGTCGGACCTCACGCCAGCGTCGCTTGAGCTTTTGTACACGATGCTGCTGCGACGTAGGGCAGAGTACGGTGTGAACGACGCTGACTCTCTCCGTACACAGCTGTCCAACAGCGAGAACTCGCGACGAAAGGCCACGGCCCTGCAAGTGGTGGTCGGCGAGCTCGAGCTCCTCGGCAAAGTTGCAGCTCACGTGCAAGAGAAGATCGGAAGCGGCAACAAGAAGCGGAGCGCGGACACGTTCGAAGAAGAGGCGCAGGAGGTGGCGGCCAAGAAAGCGAAGAACTGAGAAGACGGCAAGAAGTCAAGAAGAGAAAAAGGGGGTATCATCATTATCTAAACGTCTGCCCGGCTATCCTACAAAGGCGCGTCGAAGAAAAAAGGACCAGTCCCGCGCTGACCTCGGAAAAAAGAAAAGACTTTCGATCATCCAGCGTTGCCGGTGGAAGCCACTCGCTGCAACTGCGGCTGCACGGGAACTCCTGGGGCACCGGCGCCAGGGAGCGACTGTCGGTTGCCGGTATCTGGCCTTCGGACGCTGCCATTCAACGCGGTCCGGTAATCGAAAATCTTTGCGTCGGAAACGGCGAACCAGTCGTCCATCTCTTCATCGCTATCATCCGAATCCGTTACTACCGTCCGGCAAAGCCCTGGCTGTCGTTGCTTCCTGGCCTCCAGGTGCATGATTCCACCGCGTCCTCGTCGAAGTCTACAAGCTGGTGTAGGTTCACGTTGCATCGGCGCATCAAAAGGCGAGGCCTCTCTGGGCCATGCACCTGGCATAGATCTAATGATGAATTCGGGTTCTGGCGATTCTCCTGCCTTCACCGGTGCTTCCTGTGGAGGCGAAGGCGGGGCAGAAGCATCCGGCATCTCCGTGTCGCCATCCTTCTGCGAGCCTTCTGAAGGCAAGGTAGGTGGCGGTGTTGGATAGGAAGCTCCTTGTGGCGAAGGCAAGAATCCCCACTTCGGTCGCTCTTCTGCTGACTCGGCTGGAGGAGTAATTGGCTGCCAAGTCTTGTCCTCCCAGCCTTTGTTCCAGTTGAGGTGCTGTTGCTTCTTCGTATCGACAGTTTTCTCCAAAAGGTCGAAGGTCTCCCGGAGCTGCTCTTCCAACATCGGCAGCTCGTTCTCCGTCGCTTGACGGTCGAGACTGGGCCGTTGCTGGCCAGGTATCTTGATTGTTGGAGTGCGAGAGTCGGCTGTGCTTTGGCGCGCTTTGGGCTTGGGTGCAGGCTGCAACTGGTTAGCATTCTGGACTTCGTTCTCGCCCGAAACGCGACTCACTCGTTGGTTGACGAGAAGCTCCTCGTCATCGCCTTTCTCGCCAATGATGCCCCTCTCCTGTTTGACCTTCTTGAGCTGGCCACGCGACTCGAACACCTTTCTGGCCGTCTCGAGACTCTGTTTGTTCAACTGCTCTCGCTGGTTGACCATCTGGACCAGTTGTCGAGATTGCTCGAGCTCCAGACGAAGCTTCTTCAGCTTCTCAACAATCTGGGCGTCTCTGCCGCGGGTCTTGCGGGTCTGCCTAACTTCACGCCTTCGGAAACACACGTACGGGTCTGCATCGTCGGCATCGGATGTGTTGTCGAGCAAACGAAGCTTGATCGAGGGCATGATGGCCTTGCTGTCTTTTCGCAACATCCAATGAGGATAGATGACCTTCAGCCATTTCTGGGCCTCCAACGACACGTTCTCGTCAATGTTCTGTTCCATTTCGTCAAATGACGGCACAGGCGACTTGTCAATATCTGCGAAAGGTTGGAGGCGCTGTATGGTTTCTTCGAAGAAACTCATAACCTCCTCAAAGGTGTCTTCGGAACAGTTGCTAAGCTTGTCCTTGCGACTGTTGCCGTTGACATCTTTGCCTTCGTTCAGCTTCGCTAGGATAGCGACATCTTGGTCATCCATGCAATAAGGCACGCCGACGCTCTCTTCGACAGTCGAACTGAAACGAATGTACGTCGACGGCGAAGTGAACTTCTTGGGATAGAGCTTGTCATATTCGACACCCTTGGCCTTGACGGCATCGGGCGTTGGAATGAAGCTTTGCTGGGTCTTTTCGCCCAACGCAGCTGTGCTCGCACTATGTATTACTTGCTGAAGATGGTATTCCTGTAAAAAGGTAAGTATGCGAAGCATCGAACGACGACGGTAAGTGAATAGATAACATACAATTTCCTCGGCCTTCTCAACACCTGTCTCAACCTGAGGAATATTCCGCTGCGCCTCATCTTCGGGGAGCTCTTCGATCTCGTCCTCCTTGATGATGCGCAGCGGCTGCTTCGTGTTCAACTTGCGCTGGCGGACATGGCGTGCATTGCTGGCGCGCGTCGAGGACATCAGCGGCTAGCTCCGCGTTCTCGGCCAAAGCCGGGCTGGCTCCGGGCGCAAAACTCTTCGCAGCGCGCGGTCGGTCGCGCGAGGCGGTCAAGACGCGGCTGACGGCGCACGCAGCCTCGCGGCGCAGGCGAAACGGGTATCAAAAGATGCGCCGGGCCCGGATTCAGATGGCGACGTGGTTTGGGGAATTTGGGGACGGGCTGCGTGGTGGTGTCGATGATTTCGTGATGGCCGGGCGGACGCGACGGGCGTTGAAGTTCCAGCAGGGGGCAGGCAAGAGCGCGGCCGACGTCTTTGCCCGGCGCTTCCGCGTCAGCGTTGGCGAGGTGGCAACGGATTCCTGGCCTCGGAAGCGCGGCACGGCCCGCTGCGTAGCGCCATTGTGAGACTGTGGTTCGCGAGATGCGTTTCCCAGCCATCGGTGGCAGCAGCATGAGCTTGACGCACACTGCACTTGGTAGGGTTGATGGTGTCGATATGAAGGATCTTGAGCGCCGTCGCTCCATGTTTTGGTTGTGTACAAACTCATCAGCAGAACAACCATGTATTCACTTGGCTTGCGCGCAGTAAGCTTTCATCTGATGGCTTCTGCTTCCAATTTGAGACACTTCACTCCTACTCTAGACATCGTCTCGTATTTCCATTTTGCGATATATCTTTGTTGTCGAGACTTATAGCATGTCCATCTCTGACGAGATCAATCTCTCCACGCTCCCGCCGGCGTCAGGCACTGCACAAAAACATGTCTTGATATTTTTCATCCCAGGCAACCCTGGCCTGGTCGAATACTACCGCCCATTCCTGATCAATCTGAAGAAGAACCTCGACAGTCAAGTATTTCAAAATGAATCTCAACTTAAAGATACACAGTACCTCATCCACGGTGCAAGCCTTGCAGGCTTCGACGTCAACCCAGGCTCAAGGCAGACTCCCAGCACAGCCCAAGATTTCCCTCTGTCTCTGGACGCTCAAGTCGACGATGTGTACACCCGACTCGAATCCACGGCAAAGCGACTATGCATCGAGCATGACATAAAAAGCGATCTGCCCGTCGTGGTCATCGGCCACTCAATCGGGGCCTACATGGCCATGCAGACCGTCGCGAGATGGCAAGAGTCAGCGAAGGCCGGACCAACGCATACGAGAGCCTCGACGGGTATCTGCCTCTTCCCCACAATCTACGAGCTCAACCTGAGTCCCACAGGACGCAAAGTCGGCGTGAGTGACCATACTTACTCTCCAACGACACCAGAAGACACGCTAACTCTGACCTCCAAACCAGCCCTTGACGAAAATCCCAGCCTTTGCACTCCTCGTCCACATCCTCGCAAAACTGCTCTTCCTCCTCGTCCCCTTCCACGCACTGACCTCCCTGATCCGCCTCATAATGGCCATGCCCCAACCCGGCGCCCACGTCACCGCCTCCTTCCTCAAAAGCCCCCACGGCGTGCGCCAAGCCCTGCACATGGCGAAAGACGAGCTCACGCAGCTGACGCACGACCAGTGGCCCGACGAGTTCTGGGACGCGTCGTCAGCCGCGAGCGTCGGCATCTCTAACGGACGTGCGTCCGTCGACAGCTGGCGCAACAGGCTGTTTTTCTACTGGGGTTCGGACGACCACTGGATCGCGCGGGAGACGCGCGACAGGGTCATTGCGACACGCGCGAGGGTTGAGGGAAAGGTGGGGCATGAGGGAAAGCCCGTTATGCAGGTTGATGGGAATGGGATTGGGCATGCGTTTTGTTTGAGTGAGAGTGGGAATCGGGTTGTTGCGGAGAAGTGTGCGGAGTGGATTGGGGGCCTTTGAGGTGTGCATGAGGACGTGGGCGAGCTTGCAAAAATGAAGTAGCACTCAAGCAGCCTGAAAATACAGTCTAGAATACAGTATGATTGTACAACCACCAATACAGCAGGAAGGTAAACCTCCCAAAAGCCCCTTACACAGTCCCCCTCGCATTAGGCCACTTCAGCAGCTCGCCCCTCGCCAGCCGCTCGTTCTCCTTCTCCCGACAGTCCTCACAAATAGCCGAGTAATCCTAGTCGAACGACTGCACCGGATCCATCAAAATCCGATGCGGCCCGTTGACGCGGTCCCAGTGCCTCTTCTCGCCCGGATTGGATAGATGCACTCCTGGACCTCGTAGGGCTGCTCAAAGTCGTCGTTGAAGTGGCCGCACGCGAGGAGGTGGTTGATTCCGACGCACATGATGCGGTTTGGGTTTGGATGTGAGCGTGTAGGTAGGTTTTGATGGGTCTAGCGATGAGCGCATTTTGAGTGCAAAGCCTAGGGTCGATGTTTTTATACTTCAGCGTGTTCTGCATCTCTATGGTCAATTTGTACTTCACAATGGAGTCAGTATGTATTGAGGCTTGGGTGTGCCGCAGTGAACGGACGTCCAGCTGGTGAAGGATGCTTTTTCACTGCAGTTGGCCTTCCTCGAGTCCTTGCTGTTTCATTGCAGTAGCAAGCGAATCTACTGACTTTCAAGGAATCACTCTCACAACTGCTATCACGTGGAGCTTGTAAATTCTGCAAGGCACGACATCAGATGTTGATCATGTAGAGTCAGTGGACATGGGTAACCCAAAGAACAGTCATTCATTTCTCGCTAAAACCAAATCATCGAAACTCGGCAACAGCCGGTGGCGCGACCTCTCTGTTAAAAGCGGCGTCGTGCACGTCCGAGTCCGGCTCAGGTAACGCTTGCCTCTCGAAAAGTCGAATCCACCACCCTGGCGGGTCCATCGGTCGGTGACCGTTGTGGGTCGATGGGTAGATGTCATTAAAGAAGTACCAAACTGCAAATACATTAGTGTCACTAGCCAACACAGACTCCATATGCAGGTCTCAACTTACTGTGGCCTACAACAATACCGCAAAGCTCGTCCTTAGGCCAGTGACCGTGCAATACCACATTGAACGCAATGAGGACCCACGGTAACCACGGAGCTTTGAAGGTGAGAAGCCCCAAGAAGCTCAATCTGGTGTCCGGGTTGCGTCTACTCCAGATGTAGACGAGCGTTGAGCTCAATGTGGTGCCGAGGAAGGCCTGGCTTGAGAGCGGCGCGATGGTGAGCAAGGTTGTTGCGGCGTAGAAGAGTAGCCACGCGAAGTGCGCAACGCTTGTCGCAGACTCCTCAAGCATTCGGGCGTACCGCTGAATAAAGAAAATGTGGAATAGTAGGTTGAGAGATAAGGGTCCGAAGTAAATAAAAGTTGTAAGCAAGCGCCAGTACTACGGATCGTCAGCACTCTGAGCATACACCTACTTCGGAGCCGAGACTGTATCACCAACTTACCTGGCTCTTGTGGAATACGGCGCGGTAGCTGTAGAACAGCTGGAATGGGGTGAGGATATGACATTGTACCAACACGCCGGTGATGACCGTCGCTGTTGTCCACCATCTTGTGCAAACAGGCATTTCAAAGAACCACTGCTCCAGAGGAAGTTGTCCTAGCGGCCCATCACCGCCGCCGAGCATAGCCGCCATATTGTTTGGTCGCTCGATTGGTGCACGCGATGAGGAATCCGGCGGTCGGAAGGCTTTACTGTGCTCGCATGCGAGTGTGAAGTTTCCCGAGTGGCTAGGCGGGTGGGCGAAGTTGTTAGTGTGATACCCTAAGTCTGTGGTTTGTCATTCGCAAAGACAGGTGTTGTCAGTGAGAACGGCGCAAAGGTGGCCAGTTTCAAAGTGACATCAAAGAAGCCCGCAGCGGCCGGGATGCGCCTCCCCCACGATGGCTGCAGGGCTCGGGTCCGTCAGCCGCGGAAGGCCAGCCGCTCGGCGCCAGCGCTTGAAGGCTTGCGCGCGAACCAAAACAACGCCCATTGCATGCCTCCCCCACCACTCGCTCTCTAGGCACACGACACGACCGGCGCGCGAATAAGATTGATGGACTTGCGAATACACCAGAAATTGGCTGCTGACCCTCTACCTTCGACTGGCTTATAGCGACGTATTCGGCATCGACGAACAGCAATTCGCCGGACGCGTCGCGATTGTGACCAAACACCTGGAGGACCTTAGGATTCAGCAAACCTCGCGTTTCCTGGTTGCATACACCGGATCTGCACAAAGCGCGTGTGGCTAGCCACTGCGTGAAATCAAAATCAGAGAAAGATGGCGCGAACACAGACGAGCTCCGCAGCTCGCCAAGGGCGACCAAGCGGCGGGAAGAGTCCAGCAGGTGAGAGATTGACAAAGGCTCCTCGACGGAGAAGTGGCGCTGCATCTGGTCCTAGTACGTTTTCGCAGTGGAGCGAATTCGGGTGGCTCGTGGCATTGCGCTGACAGACCTCCAGCAAGTCCCGGCAATCGAAAGAAACCGCGCTACAAGCCTGGAACAGTCGCACTACGCGAGATCAGACGATATCAGAAGTCTACGGACCTTCTAATGGCGAAGCTGCCGTTCGCACGTTTGGTATGTTCATTTGCTGTGGTTCACAAACAACACAGCATTTGTGCCTCGATCGCAAGACGGTTGCTAATGTTATATCAGGTGCGCGAGGTCGCGTTTAATGTGTCTCCTGCTAGTCTAGACGGTCACAGGTGGCAGTCACAAGCCATCCAAGCGCTACAAGAGGCAGCCGAAGCGTTTCTCGTGCATCTCTTTGAGGATACCAACCTCTGCGCGCTGCACGCGAAACGAGTTACGATTATGCAGAAAGACATTCAGCTCGCAAGACGACTTAGAGGAGCTCCTTGAGGGACGAGAAATCAGCGCGAAACATCGCGTGGCACTGGATGGTCATCGCGGAATTTTCGGACTTCTTTTGTTGGGGCGGTCAAGGTTTTTAATTGCTTGTGTTCAGCGTCGGTGTTGGAGGCGTTTTGATTTGTGATTCCCACGCGCCAGCGCTTTCAGAGGGTTGTTGATGACCTGAGGCGGATGATGGAGAATCGAATTGAGAGTATTGTCGATCTTGCGAGTTCAGATAGAAAGTACCCATGTTCATCGGAGCTGCCACGCGGCTGTTGTACGATCACGACGCAAAATCAAGGTCTTTCATTCAAACCCACTTTGCTTGCTTTTTTTGGTGGCTTGCTCTCGCTGCAGCCTGGCTTTTTGGCATGTGAGCGGCGGCGCACGCTCTGACGTCGGCTGCACATCGCACTCCACCCCTCGGCGGCTTTGATGCGCACGTGTGATTTGGTTCCAGACATCTTTCGGTCTTGTCTCGCAGACACGCTTCTACGCACCACACCTCAGCCTACCCTAGGATGCATTATCCCAGGACAGACTTGCTTTGATCCGCGCACATATTTTCAACAGCAGAGCACCTTCGGTGCTCCAGTCTGCAGGCATGCTCCCTTATATTAATATCCGTAAGTGTTGAGCGCTGGCACGTCTACCCTTAAGCAGCAACGCTCACTGAATCGATCATAGCCTTCGAGTATGGCGCCAACATGCTTGGCGCCTCGACAGATGAGCTGAAACTGATCTTCTGTTTTCTCCTGTCGTATCCCTTGGCGGGTGTCCTCAAGCGCTTGCCTGACAACAATCCCAAGCTGAAGAACTACTTCATTATCGCTGTCGGCGTCTTCTACCTTGTTGGCATTTTTGATCTTTGGGAAGGCTTGGCTCTGGTCGTTACAGATGCGGCTGCCACCTATCTGATCGCCGCCTATGTCGAAGGCCCGTACATGCCATGGATAGGCTTCGTGGTCATCATGGGCCATATGAGCGTCTCTCACATCCACCGCCAGAAAGCCGACGCTCCAAGTACGATTGACATCACCGGAGCACAGATGGTCATGGTCATGAAGCTCACGGCTTTCTGCTGGAACGTCTGGGACGGCAAACAGGATCAATCTGATCTCAACGACTATCAGCGAGAGAGAGCCTTGAAGGAGCTACCAGATCCTCTCGACTTTGCCGCCTACGTTGCTTTCTTCCCTAGCTTGATGGCTGGCCCTGCTTTCGACTACGCGGATTACCGTCGTTGGCTCGAGACCTCCATGTTCGACCTGCCTCCCGGCACCGACCCGTCGAAGGCCCCGCCAACCCGCAAGAAGCGCAAGATTCCTCGCAGCGCCACCCCTGCTATGAAGAAGTTGATTGTTGGCCTTTCTTGGATTCTTGTATTCCTGGTCGGCTCAGGTCACTTCAACACGGACGTCTTCCTCACCGACAAGTACAAAGAACTCGGTATCTTCTCTCGCATTTTCCAGATGTATATGATGAACGTCGTGGCCCGCATGAAGTACTATGGCGTCTGGACTCTCACTGAAGGCGCGTGTATCATGGCGGGTATCGGATACAAAGGTGTCGACCCGAAGACGGGCAAGCCTAACTGGGATCGTCTCACCAACATTCGTCCGCTTGGAGTCGAGCTTGCCCAGAACTCTCATGCATACCTTGGTAACTGGAACATCAACACCAACAACTGGTTAAGGAATTACATGTATCTACGAGTGACGCCCAAGGGCAGGAAACCAGGTTTCAGAGCCACCCTCGCCACCTTCGTGACCAGCGCTTTCTGGCACGGCTTCTACCCAGGCTACTACCTGACCTTCGTCCTCGCCGCCTTCATGCAAAATACCGCAAAGAGTAAGCACATCCGCCCATCCACCCAGTCCACCAAAACCCCACTAACAACGACCTAGACGCCCGCCGCCTCCTGCGCCCCTTCTTCCTGACCCCCGACGGCAGCAAACCCCTCCCCATGAAGCGCTACTACGACATCTTCTCCTGGTTCATCACGCAATTTGCCTTCTGCTTCGTCACCTCGCCCTTCATCCTCCTGACCCTCTCCGCCAGCCTGCGCGCCTGGGCCGCCGTCTACTTCTACGCAGCGATCGGCGTCACGCTCTGCGGCGCCTTCACCGCCTCGCCCGGCAAGCGCTGGCTGCAGCGCAAGATCAAGGCCCGCGGCCCCCGGCCCGACATGAAGCGCCAGGAGAGCATGGAGAATATCGCGGGCGCGACGCTCGGCGTGCCGACGGATCCGGGCGTTGAGTTCGATGAGATGGTCGATGAGATTGTGGAGGAGGTGAGGAAGAGGAGAGGCGGGAAGGACTTGCCGGATCCGGCGGAGGTGAGGAAGCAGGTTGAGAGGACGCTGTCGGAGAAGGCGAAGGCGCTGAGCGAGGGCGTGACTTCGGGGGAGTCGAAGGCGGAGTAGATGGTGGGTTTGGTTGTGGAGTGGAAGGCTGCTACTTTTGGCCAGCGTATTTGAGGAGGCTCTTGTGTTTGACATGCAATGCTGAGAGTCAGCAGAGTTTTGAGCGTAACATGAATCGTTGAGTAGGATATACCTAAGAACAAAGAAATTCTCTCTAACAAGTCTACAATGCACTCTCGCCCTGCGTCCAGCTATCCAAATCCTATTCCGCCTTCTTCGCCTCAAAAGAATCATTTCTCATCATATCCCTCCCGACTCTAACCGCCTCCTGCGAAGACGGCACCGGCGCATCCAGCACAACTTGTCTGGACTTTCCTTTGCCCATGACAGTCGGCCGTCCAATCTCCTCCAGCCTCGCCTTCCCAACACTCGCAAACCGTACGGCCGTGGCCTCAACTTCATCCAGACTCTCATCAGAGACCATTGAAATCGGGCGCAGGTCAGGCGATGGCTCGCGGTGCTTGTGGATGACGAGCGGCGGCGGGTGCAAATCGAAGTCGAACTTGTCCCAGTCTTCATACTTGGTGGGCTTGTAGGTAGCTGGAGCGACTCGTTCGTCTTGCTCTTGCTCCTTTTTGGGCTCGGATGGGCCGGTGCCAGCGTCGGGCTTCGGTGCCGCTTCGCCGCTAGGAGAAGCGTATTCGTCTTCCCGTTCTTCTGTGCTTTGCTCTGAATGCATATCTGCAGACGAAGCCGCCGCCAATCGCTCTTCGATGCTGGACAGCGAGGTGGTCGAGTTGGTCAGCGGAGAAATAGGTTCTCGCAGTCCAAATAATTGTTGCAGTCTTCTCTGCTGGTTCAGAGGAGAGAACGAGTGCTGTGGTCTGATTCGATCCGACACGACGACTGCAGGCGCTCGTGACTCCTTAACTGAGAGCGATGTCGACGAATTGGATAGCGGAGAGACGGGTGTCATTGGGCCATAAACCTGCTCCAGAAGCTCGCGCTCGCGATCAGTGAGAGGCGAGACAGACTCTGCTCGGCCGTGCGCGGCATCTTCGTGTCCCTCATTGGGAGCTGAGCCGACTGGTGCGGGCGCCTGGTCACCGTCGACGGGCAGTGATCTCGCTGCTTCTGCAGGCTGGGAGACACCATCCGGCGGGCCATAAAGATTCTCCAGAGCTTCGCGTTCGGGATCGTTGGGAGCGAGTGCACGCTGTTGCCTCTTGAATGCAGCGATCCGCTCTGCATTCACGCGACCTGAAGCGATCAGGTTTGCCAACACAGGTTCGTCGTCCTCATCGTCGTCGCCGTCGTCTTCTTGAATCCGTGTAAGCGCTGCAGCTGCGGCTGTACTCCGTGGTGCTCGCATGTAGAGCCTCGTTGATCCTTCTGCATGAGACGCCGGATTGGTAGTTATGGGCTGGTGCCGTGAATACTTAGAAACTCGCTGCACTGGCGCAGGTACCGCTGCTGTCGTCTGCGGTCGTTGCCAGAAATAGTCCTCAGCACGCTGTACCTGTGCGGGTGCCGCTGCCGGCTGCTTTGGTGATGGTTGCTTCACTGGGTTCTTCTGCGGTCTCGACAGCCCCTGGGTACCAAACATGGTAGTGCCAACCGCGGTCGGTTGCCAGCCGTGCTCAGCCTCCGATCTTCTCGCTCGCCTCTCCTTTCTAGTCAGCGGTGCCGCATCCACTGACGTGCCATCAGAGGTACGAGGTGACTTTGCAGGAGACGAAGCGTTGCCCACAGCTGGGCCGGAATCAGAAGACGAGCGCGTGGTCTCGGTGGGATCCTTGCCCTTCTTGCCGAATCTTTTCGCCACAGCGCCAGAGATCTTCCGCCACGCGCCTTCCTTGTGCGCCTCGACCACCTCAACAACTGGGTCAGCAGCAGATCCCCACTCGGGCGCTCGCGACGCCTGGATTTCGCCCGTGATGACGCGAGGAACGTCGCGAAAGTCGCCCGCGAATCTCCTCTGCCTCCCCTCGGTCAGAGCTGCGTTCTCCGGCTGCGGGAAGTGCTTGCTCAGCCTCGCACGGCGTTCGCGGATCTCGGGCAGTGTGTATCCGACGCTGTCACGCGAGTAGTCGTTCTCCCAGTCGACGAGGGCCGGTGGCGGCCGGAAAGACGGAGCACGCTCATGTTGGGGCCGCATATCCATAAGCGTACGCGGCTGCTGCTGTGGTTGCGCATCTACGAGGATGGGAAGGATTGGCTCTGAGACGTTGCGACGCTTCAGGGGAGACGGATAGCGGTCGGCCATCTGTACGCTTCGCGAAGGGGAGGAGCCGACGAGACTGGCTGCTTGTGAACGGACCTTAGGCGCTATATTTGAACTCGACTTTGTAAGGGCGCCTTTGTGGTGGTATAGGACGCGCTCGCTACCGCTTGAGCTGCCGTAGCGAGCCACGTTGCGGGTGCCAGGCGAGATACGAGACAAGGGGGACCCGGGTGCCACTGCGCCTTCTTCGAGAATGGCGGGATGTGAGCGATGGTTGCTGTATCTTGCGGTCGCTGCAACATCCGGAGTGCAAGTCAGCGGCTCGAAGTCGGTCGTCTGTTGATAGCTCGTCGACCAGGAGACCACAGGGCCGACGATGCGGTTCGCAGCGGTATTGAGCCCCGGAGGGCAGGGTCGAGGGTCTCTGAGGGCGCCGGCGATAGATGGATAGCTATAGTTGCGGGGAGCGTTACTACTGCTTGTATACTGTGGAGTGGTATTTAGTGCAGTCGGAGTGCTGGCTCTCGCCGCCCTTGACGACGGTCTGCTCACGGAGTGGTTGGTCGAAGCGCGGCTTTGGACGCGCTGGGAAGGCGCGCTCGCCGCATTGGACGGAGGACCCAGGCTCAAGTTGACGATGTTCCGCGGACCATGTTCAGCGTCCACCTCCACATGCGCTGGTAGTACCACGACTGATTTTGATTCCCTGATGGTCGTAACTGGGCGCTCGGGGGTGAGATGTCGGAGCGCGGGAGGCGTCGCATTCTCATGGGCGACGAACCGCGACAGGCCTGCTGGCGCGGTCGCTGAGCGGCTGGTCTGGGGGCGTCGCCCCTGAGAGTCTTTCGATGGCATCTCTGTGGTATTTTGCGTGCTCTGGAGTTGTGATGGGAGGGGAAGGCAGCAGCACAGAAATCGAGGGGAGACAGGACAGATCAAGCCATTTCTTCAACCTACCTACGCTATGGGATGCATCAAGGTTCTGGCAAAATGTGCATGCGACGACAAATGCGATCCGGTGCAGTGGTTAGCAGCATGACAAAGCAGCTTCAGGTATGCCATCCCTCGAAGCTCAACCCCAAGCTTCTCCTCAACGACATGCGAGACTGATACAACAATTCAGCACGATAGGAGAGAGCGCAATGAGAGTTCTGAGCGAAATCCGTGATAACGCGAGAGCACAGCCTGGGGCATCAGTCCAAGTGAGAGGACGCCCGGTTGTTGTGAAGTTGGATCTGCCAAGATATCAGAAGCGTGCGAGCATGCGGCTCAAAGTCAGCCTCGAAGCCTATTCAGGTCAGCAAGAAAGATTCTGCTACTAAGCAACGGAAGGGGAAGGGTATGCCGGAGTCTGCAGTCCATTCTCCACATGTCTGAGAAAGGTTCGAAATTCCGCCTTCGCAAGCGACCGCACTGAGCAAATTTTGACAACTTTTCATCGTAGGTAGGTATTTTTCATCTATGAAGAGACCTTGTGCATCGCCCCGTTCTCGCTCATCGCCGCCGCAGATTTTCGCGTGCAGCGAACGACAGCGTCCTGCTGAGCTTCACGCGCATACATCCTGGCTTCGCTTCCATGTCTGCTGGTCGTGTACGTTCTCGCTTCCGGCATCGTGGTCGCTTACGTGGTCAAAAGAGATTTGATGCATCGCAATGTGGTCATCGGTCGGAAAAGGGGTGTGGCTTTTGCTGGGTTTGATCGAAGTCGCTTAACGGCCGGTGGAGGCGCGCTTGATGATGGTGTCCTGCTCAATGTCGTCGGCGTCGTTGGCCTGGATGTCGACGGCAATGCCGTTGAGCGCGCGCTTGAGGGCGTCCTTGGAAGAGGAGTACATCATGCGCGGCTGGAACATCGTGTCAGTGACTCCCGCATACTAGATTTTGTCTCCTTCATCTCATTTGAGCTGAACTCACGTATTGGGTCGCATCATCTGGAACCCAGCTGATGAAGCAGATCTTGTTGCGCTTGCCCTCACCGTTGGGAGCGTCGTACTCGACGTCGTAAACGGCGTAGCGGCCACCGATGCCCTCGTTGCCCTTCTTGTCCTTGCTCTTGGCGTCGAGCAGCTTCTGGCGGAAAGCGTCGTAGTTGTTGTCGGAAGAGGACTCCTCGACAACAATCTCCTTCCAGTCGTCGGAGAT
This sequence comes from Cladosporium halotolerans, assembly GCF_011745625.1. Classification (NCBI taxonomy): domain Eukaryota; kingdom Fungi; phylum Ascomycota; class Dothideomycetes; order Cladosporiales; family Cladosporiaceae; genus Cladosporium; species Cladosporium halotolerans. The sequence goes on from NW_027191483.1 coordinate 154,080, forward strand.
CTTGTAGATGATCCACTTGGTGCTCTTGCCCAGCTTCAGGTCGTTGAAGGCAGTGATGCACTCGGGAACGACGGAAACACTGGAAGATGCGTGTCAGTTGCGGCGGGCTCGTGGCAAGAGGCGCGGTTGTGGCGAGCGGCTTCGATGGAAGATTGTTGAGGATGGCTCAGCTGGCGGTGAACGTACCCTGATTGCGCCTGAGATAACAATGGTCAGTGAGCTTATCCCTCGAAATGCAGCTGTGTCCGATTTACTCACCATCTTGTCAATTTGAGGTCGTTATAAGATACTAGAGGGAGTCCGTTGACTGCGGGTGATGTGGTGGTCGAGGTCTAGCGATCTCGTTAGCCCACTTTCGTTAGTAAGGAGGGACAGCAGCCAGCGCCGGCGGGTGGATAGCATATGTATAGCGCGGGACGTCAGGTTGCTGCCTGAGAAAGGCGGCAGCCATACCTGGATGGGATTCCGAACACTCGAGGCAGGCAGTAAAATTGTGGTGGAGGGCTGCGTATGTTTGGGTGACGACGAGACAGAGGTGTCAACAGCCGGCGGGCAGCCTCGACAGCCCACCAGGCGGGCGTTCGTCAGCCCCACTGCACGGGCTTGGCCGACGTGGAGGGGAGCAGCATGTTTTGCCTCAACCACGCGGGCAGCAATGACGAGCACGAGGTTTAATCAAGTGCTTTTTGAGCACGCACGAGACGACAGAAAATTTCGTATGGAAATGTCACTGGTTCTTCAGACTGCATTATGAAGAAGTGCAAATTATGACATCCCTGCCGCACTACTTGTCAAAAGCCCTAACCATCTCCCTCGTTCATCAAGCCGTTTTATCGCACACCCTTGTGTATTGGCCATAGTGGACGCCCTTTGACATGCAAGAATCAAAACATGGTACTCTCTCACTAGACTGTACCAGCAATGCTGAGTTCGCGGATCTGGCCCAAGACATCCTCCACCCGACCGTCCAAGTCGCCGCTTGCGTACTGGTCACGTGTAGAGGCGTCGAGGTATTGTTGCACTTGCGCCATGCGGCTGTATGCTTCGGCACAGAAGCGGAGCTGAATCTTGACAAGCGCTTCGAAGGTAGGGTCGAGGTAGGGCACTCTGTAAAGTCATCGCGGTTAATAAACCTGGTCTGCAAGCATTTGGGGAGCGATCACGAACCTCAGGTCGATCAACTGTGGTAATTCACTCATCAACTGCTCGTTCAACTGGTCATACGCAGCCTTAGCCTGTTCCAAATTGTCAGCCTGCTTTCGAACAAAGTCCACCTTCAGCGGTGCCATGATCTCCTCCAGCTCGCTTGGTTCGAACCAAGGAGTGCTGAAGGTCTTGGAAACCCGAGCCTCACGCGGCCACGTGCCTCCACGCGTTGAGGTGGAGTCACGGGCCAACGGCGATGAGTTGACGGCAGACTGTGACTTCCTGAGATAGATGCTGGAGGAGCGTGAGAGTCTGCGGTCGATTTGGGCGGAGATGCTGCGTTTGGGACTTGGACCTTCAGGACTTGGACGGCAAAGACGGAAAGTGCCGGACGACGAATGGCGCCTATGTGAACGCTCCGGAGTTCCTTTGTCAGTGTCGGTTTCGGCCGGCGATGAGAGCAGACTCGAGTAGCTGCTAAGAATGCTCGAAGTCCGCGCGAGAAGACTCTTGCGGGCACGTCTTCCTCGTGTCGGTGAAAGGAGCAGCTCGCTGTCTTCGTTGATCGTCTCAGTCTCCTCTCCCTCATACTCAGGAGTCAGGCCGAGTCGCAGCCGAATGCCGTTGAGGGCTTTCGGGGGCGACGGAAGAGTGAAGTCGGTGTTAGTTCTTGCGCTCAAAGCAGACATGCTGCTTTCACGATTTGTCGAGGCAGAGCCAGAGGGGGGTGTATCGCGAAGGAAATCAGTGAGGCTGACCATGTCTTGTTCCTTTTCCGTGCGCGGCAACTTGGCGGGGTCCTTGTCCGGCTTCTCTGTGAGTCTCTTGACTTTCGAGCGCATCGAGTCGTAGTCAAGCATCTTGTGTTGCCGCTTCTTGATGCCTGCCAATTCTGTCAGCTCGCTGATCATCCAAATCTAACTGCCTATCCTTGACTTACACTCGTTGATGTCCGGGAAGTACGCGCAGAATCGGTTGATAGGGTCCAGCACCGTCGTCCTGTAGATGAAGTCTATGAGCTCTCCGTACGATTCCATGTCCGCTCTTAGCACACCGGCAAAGCTCTCCTGCACACCTCTGTTCATCTGCCATTCGATAATCGCAAGCTCTGCGGTGTCTTCCGCCTTCTTTTCCCAGTTCCACGCATATTCTCGGAGGTCGGAGGGCACACACCTGTACGGGCCATCCAGTGCTTTGACAGTCTCGGCGTCCAGATCCTCGACCGCCTGCTTGTAGCTCCTGCTGACGCCGTCCGTGGCACCGCTGTCGCCGTAGAAGGCGTCGATCGTCTCAGCGATGCGCATCTGCGAGGCTGTCATGGCACGCAGCGAGTCGAGGTATCCTTTGGCCTCTTTCTGGAGGCGGAGCGACGCTGACTCCAACGTGCGGTAACGGCGCTCTTCTACTTCGTACTGTCGGTCGTTGGTCTTCTCCACCTGCCCGGTCTTCATCATGACCTGGGTCGTCGCGCGACCGACCTGTAGTACACAGTGAGTTTATGATCACTCGATGCTGACGGCGAGACTTAGTCACATACATTCTTCTTGAACCCGGACCACGACATCTTGCCAGTGCCGGGAGTCGCAAATTGGCAGAGAGTGCTCTAAACGAAGTTGCAAGATTGACAGGGTAAACAGAAGATGATGTGCTGAGGTCGACTATGCGACCTAGGACACCGGGAAGGAGGGCGTAGTGGCGGAGTGTTTGCGATCGGCGCAGGCAATGCCCAACCCACGTTGGAGTGGAGCGGGCTGTGAAGGCGCTTGGTGGGAAGCGGTGCCGAGCCTCAGGACTGGGTGACGTATGGGTCCAGCTACGACTTTCGAGGGCGCCTGTTGTCGACGCAAGCAGGACGCAATGAAGATTGTCCGTTTTTCACTGGTGTCGGATTGCCGTATGTAGAGAGTGGTGTGTATTCAAATGTCAATGCAATGTTTTGATGTGTTGGTCTGCGGTGGTTGAGAGTGAGCGCGGAACAATTTGGGAAGGCACGCCAGCACGATCAAACGCGTGACCAGGTCGCGGGCTCAGTCTACTCTGCACATGTGATTTCACTTGAATGTTGAATTTTGAATGTTTAGGATGTATCTGGTATATATTCAATTCACGTCATCATGCTCGCAGTCCGTTGAAGCCGTTGTCCCCCATTTTGTTAAAACGCCGCTGCCACAAGCAAGTCAAAAGAAGTAATTTAGTACAGCACTCTGGTCATGATCCTGCTGCCCAGGTCCTCGAGGCTCTGGTACAGGCCCCTAATGTCGTTGGCATTGACGTCCGAGATATCGGCCATCAGGTACGCAACGTCGCCGCGAGAGTCGGTCATCTGCTTGTCAACGTTGTGGTCGCCAAGGATCTCGTTGACCTTGCGAAGCACACCAGGAACGTTTTTGTGGATGTAGACGACACGGACGTGGTTGGGCTCTTCGAGGGTGAGCGAACGGAGGGAGACCTCGGGCATGTTGACGGCGCCGACAGTCGTACCGAAGTTCACGTAGTTAACGAGAGCTTCCGCAACTTCCACGCCAATCGCGCTCTGCGCCTCCTCGGTCGAGCCACCAATGTGAGGGGTGAGCAGGACGTTCTTAAGCTTGCGAAGCTCCTCGGTGAAGTCGTTCAGCTCCGCGTTGAAGTTGGGGCCGTTTCCGCCGGGCTCGTTGGGGTAGACATCCAGAGCAGCGCCGGCGAGCTTGCCGGACTGGGAGGCCTTGATGAGAGCAGGGATGTCGACAACACTGCCGCGCGAGGCGTTCAGGAGGTAGGCGCCCTTGCGCATCTGCTCGAACTCCTTGGTGGAGATCATGCCCTTGGTGTCCTCAATCTCGGGAACGTGGAGGGTCACGAAGTCGGCCTGGCGGAGCAGGTCCTCAAGCTTGGGGACCTGAGTGGCAGTTCCAAGGCCCATGAGATTGATCACGTCGTAGTAAATGACCTTCATGCCCATTGCCTCGGCCAGAACGGAAAGCTGGCTACCAACGTGTCCATAGCCGATGATTCCGAGGGTCTTGCCGCGCACTTCCCAGCAGCCCGCAGAGACCTTCGCCCATGTGCCATTGTGCAGCTCCATGCTCCTGTCACCAAGCTGCCTCGCCAGGCAGATAATCTCGCCGATCATCAACTCGGCCACTGAGCGAGAGTTCGAGAAGGGAGAGTTGAAAACGGCGATACCGCTCTCAGCCGCATACTGAAGGTCGACCTGGTTGGTACCAATGCAGAAGCAGCCGATGACGATGAGGTTCTTTGCGTGCTTGAGCACGTTCGCCGTGAGCTTGGTCTTGGAGCGGATACCAATGACGTGAACGTCCTTGATCTTCTCGATCAATTGGTCCTCGGGTAGCGAGCTCTTAAGTGCCTCGACCTGGTACTTCTGTCCTTTGAGGATGGTCTGGCCAGTCTCGTTCACGTTCTCCAAGAGGAGCACCTTGATGTCCTGGGTGTTGAAAGGTTTGAGCTGCTTAGCCGACGGTTTGCGAAGGGCACCGAGGCTGTTCGCAGGGCTGTGGAAGGTCGCGGTCGGGCTGGTCGACACCTCGTTGCCGCCGAAAGAGTTGGAGACTTCTCCAATGTCCTGGGCGGCATGGCCGCCACGCACGGGGATGTTCAAAGCTTCAGAGGGCATGGTCGCTGTTGTGTATTGCGAATGGAGAAAATCAGAAGGGAAGAATTCAGGGAGAGAGCTTTGGTACCATTTATACAGCAGGAACGTACGAGTACCAAACCCAGTCACCTCAGACAGTCATGAATAGCCTAGAAAAAAGCCGCCCACTGGCTCCGATTACGCCATACGACAGCCCACCAAAACGCGGCTTGACCCTCCGTGCCCTCTTCACAGGGATCTGGCTCGTGCGGCACCGGAGGCTGATGGCATGGTGAGACATCACTCTTTGCCTTCCGTCCCGCCATCCTTCCGCCATGCACCAACAACATACTACATTATTGCAAGGTTCTTGAGATGCCATGCTTTGTCATAGATGTGCCTCTTGGACTGTGCTCTATTGTCGATAGTGCAGGAATTCGTCTGGGCGTCATGTGACTCACTCGTGGGTTGGTAGGGTTAGGGTTGGAGTTATGATCTGATCTCCGACTCAGGTCTTGTTACTTCAACGACGACTCGGTCTTGCTATCAACACATCTGACACGATGAGAATGTCATCTGAAGAGAAAATGGCGGTTCGCGGTGGGGATCGCATAGAGGGGTGAAGAGTCAACCTAGGTAAAGGAAACGATTTTGGCGGGGGGGAGAGAGCCACGCATACATGAAGGGCAAAGAGGGATAATATCAAGAGAGTTTCAAATTGTAGCTTTGGTTTGACGGAAAAGATAATAGATATGCTCACGTGCTTTACCTGAATGCAACATTTATAGTGCGACGAACAGAAGACACGATTTTCCGCGGATCCTTTTCAAAGCAGCCATCATCTTGGTAGTATGTTGCTATCTACCTGTATCCAATGATATGAACCCAAGCTTTCCAATCATTTCTCAATGACCTATGTGAAATGTTACATCGTCTCGATTTCCAAACCCAGTCAAGACTGCCAACGATTGAAGTGGCACATCGAAATGTCAAGCAGGATGCGACACCAAACATTCTATCAATTCTACTATAGCACAGGCTTCATGCTCGACAAGACACCCCTCTGACCATATGTACACACTGTCGCCTCAGACGCTTCACGCAAACATCATGACTCTCACACCTTACTCGCTCTCGGCACAACGAACAAAGCTTCGCCCTTCGCGCATACCACAACCTCCCCACTGTCATCCTCTCCGCCTCCCACATTCTGCCTCACCTCGGCTTCGATGAAGTCCTTCCTGCCCTCCCTCTTCACATACCACGCCACGATTTGCACAGCCGCACTGGTCCTCACCGGCTTCAGAAACTTAATGTTGAGATAGGCGGTGAAGCTCCCCAACCCAGTAGCAGGCAGCTCACCGTCGACCAGGCCCTTCCCTACCGCCATTAAATGGTCTCGCTCATGATTGACACTTTGCAAGATGCCCATGGCTTCATCGATCAGGCTGGCGACAATGCCGCCGTGGAGGATGCCGGGGTGTCCATCGAGATCCGTCCCGAGCGTGACAAAGGTCGAGACCAAGTCGATGTATTTAGCATCTGGCTCCGGGCGAGTGTAAGTGCTGACGCACGAGCGGACAGTTGAAGGCGTTTTGAGGGTTGTTGCGAAAAGCGAGTCTTCGTTCGTGGCCTTGGGGAGGCGAGAGCCGGGGACCCGGATGATCAGATTTGGCCTGGAGACCAAAGACGCGGTCCATGGTATGCGGAGGAATGGGTCCCTGGTATCTGATGGCGGCATGTCTCTCTTAGGCTTCCGAAATGTGGTGGTTCAGACGGAATGTCGTCGTTGAGGGGATTGTCGAGCAGATAGTAAGGTCACGCGAATGCGAGATTCTGGCTCCTTGGAGAGACGTCAAAGCTATGTGTAAGGAAATTTCCACATTGAAGAAGCAGTAGCAACGGCCAAGACGGAATGCTCACTGCTGGACAAACGTGCGCGATGCGGTGAGCATTGGCCGTGGTTTAGATGGTCGTGCCATCTCGGAGAGCGTGGCCATTGAGCCTCGGCTTGCGAATCTGGACCCATGATTCTCTAAGGTACTATGTCCCGCGCACCGACATCCATTATCAACGGCATATACAACAACCGACCGCGTATGCAAGCAAAAGTCAAAAAACAGATCTCCTAGGAGGAGCGTACATAGATTTACAATTTACCTCTTGCTCTTAGTCTTTGCGCCAGCGGCGCCCTCCTTCTTGCCTTTCTTCTTTTTGTTCCCGTTCTCCGCGGTCAACAGCTTGTTTGACGTTCCCAATGCATGGCCACCGTGGCCCCCGTTGGCCTCCTTCTTCTCTTCAACGGCTTCCGGCTTGTCCTTCTCGTCGAACTTGGGTGTCAGAGCTTGTACTGCCTTGCTCTTTGTAGCCTTGGGGTCCAAGCCCTTCCTGCGCATCTGCTTGTGCAGGTTGCGCTCTATTAATTGGGCATCCTCCTCATCGTCGAACCCACCGAACACATCCTCTTCCTTATCCTCATCTTCAACCTCCTCAACAATCTCCTCGGGTGCGACGAACTCGTCATCGGGATCGTTTGTGCGGCTGTGCTCCTTGGCTTCCTTGCTACCCTGCGCCCTAACGGCGTGTTCAGGAGTCGGGCCAGTTTTCTTGAGCTTGGCCACGTAGAAACCGTCGACGTTGTATGCGTGAGGGTAGTAGCGCCTAGTCATTTTCAGGCTAGGGTGGAACCGCTTGGAGCCGAACCTGATGAAACCCTCTTTTCCAAAGGCGAGGCCAGTCTCAACCAGCTTGACATTGGGACGCTTGTTGAGCACATACTGTACGACCTGCTCGTTCTCCTCTACCGTTACGGAACAAGTGGAGTAGACGATGTAGCCACCAGTCTTGCTAGCGTGGTCTACAGAGTCGATAGCGGCGAGGAGAAGCTGCTTCTGGAGGTGAGGCAGACGCAAGAAGTCGGCCTCGGTCTTGTTGGTCTTGACACTGGCATCCTTGGCAATGACACCAGTTCCACTGCAAGGCGCATCGAGCAAGACACGGTCGAAGCCTCCCATGACCTTCGGAAATTCGAGAGCAGAGTAATTGCAAACGATGGTGTTCTTGACACCAAGACGGTGAATGTTACCAATCAGACCCTTAGAACGCTCTTTGCTGGCATCGTTTGCAAAGACGACGCCGGTGTTGCGCATTACGGCCGCCAGGTAGGTCGATTTGCCGCCGGGAGCAGAGGCCATATCGAGAGCACGCTCGTTTTCCTGGGGTGCGAGCGCCATGACGGGAAGGAAAGAAGACGCAGCTTGCAGAATGTAGTGACCGGCGAGATATTCGGGAGTGGCACCAAGAGGAACCTGAGACTCGAAGACCTGAAGACCGACTTTGCTCCATTTACCGACCGGTTCCAGAGTAACGCCACGGTTGATCAGGGCGTGCGCCAGATCTCTTCTCGATGTCCTCAGTGTGTTGGTACGCAGAACGACAGGGCGAGGAGTCTCGTTGGCGTCAAAGAAAGCCAAAGCTTCTTGGGGCGGGAAGAGCGAGAACAGCTTCTCTGCCAAAAAGGCGGAGTAGCCATAGTATGCGCAGATGTCCTTGAGAAGAGCAGTGGTGTAGTCTGCTCTGCTTCTTGAAGGGTCGTGCAGCTCCTTGAAGTTTGTCAGAACGCGGACAGTCTCTGTGATCCTGGTCCTCAAGAGCTGCATATCCGGAGGCAACAGGCTGGCCTTGGGCTTTCCATCCTCATCGTCGGAATCCTCCAGATCAGCAATGTTCGTCTGCATTGCATTTTCCGCAATCTCGGCCTCATTCGCACGCTCTTCCTCTTCCCTCTCCTGGTCAAGCTTCTGCGACAGACCAGCAATGTTGGCCGCATTCAGGACCTCCTCAGCGTCCGATTCGTCTTCTGACCACATGCCGCGCTGAATATCGTCATCTGAGTGCATCACGTCGTCGTCTTCCGGATCAGAAGGCGCATTGGCGAAGTCGTCTGCATCCGAGTCGTCGCCATCCATGAAGTCATCCAGGTTTCCGGTTTGCACACCGTCGTCGGACTCGTCCAGATCCTCGTCGTCGTCGTCGAGCGGCATAGCCGCCTTCTTCGGCTTCGCAGCAGGCACAGTCTTTGCGGGCTTTTGTTGTGTTTTGAAATCGCCCTTGGTGCTCTTCTTTCCAGCAGAGTTCGCAGCATTCTTGGGACCTCCCTTCGCATCACCGGCGAACTTCTGCTTCTTGATCGCTCCGTTCGCAGAGGCGCCGTTCTTGCGCTTCTTTGCAGATGCGGAATCGTTCAGCGAGGACGGCAGCTCTGGCACGCCCTGCTTCTGCATGCGTCGCGAAGGACCTTTCGAAGGACCCATATTTGCGATTAATTGCGACAGATGTATATTTCCCGTTGCAGAGAGAACAGGTCTTTGTGAGCTGTGGCCCTGGCCAGAAAAGTCCGAGCCGACCTGGAATTTTTGGCTCGGCTCTGGCGCGAGAGCGGCGGCATTCCGCTCCAGATTCCCTCCGCTCCAGAACTTCGACGGGCTCACTATCACATGCTTTGCGGCGACATACTCAAGGCTATTACAGACTGATCTTTATTGGAAACAGCGCGATCACTGGACAGCATCAGGGGAACGATCAAAATGCCGATCGCGATTGGCCTTGAGGGCTCCGCCAACAAATTGGGCGTGGGCGTCATTCTCCATCCCACCTCGACCCCGCCATCACCACATGACAGCGCTCACTCGGACGAAGATTCGCCTCAATCGCGCAAAAAAGCATACTCGCCACCAGCTCAGATCCTGTCAAACCTAAGACATACTTTCGTATCACCTCCAGGAACTGGCTTCCTCCCGAAAGACACCGCCGCTCACCACCGACGATGGGTTGTGCGATTGGTGAAGCAGGCGATGAAGCAGGCTAAGGTCAAGCTGGAAGATGTGGACTGTATTTGCTACACCAAAGGACCGGGAATGGGCGCTCCTCTGAACGCTGTGGCTGTGGCAGCAAGAACCTTGAGTCAGCTTTGGAACAAGCCCCTGGTGGGAGTGAATCACTGCGTCGGACACATTGAGATGGGACGGGCAATTACCGGCGCAGAGAACCCGGTGGTTCTGTATGTCAGCGGAGGCAACACGCAAGTCATCGCATACTCTGCCCAGCGTTACAGGATATTCGGAGAGGCTCTGGATATCGCAGTCGGAAATTGTCTTGACCGATTCGCACGCGTGCTTAACATAAGCAATGATCCGGCACCTGGATACAATATCGAACAGATGGCAAAGAAGGGAAAGCATTTGATCGAGCTCCCGTACACCGTCAAAGGCATGGACGTCTCTTTTTCCGGTATCCTCGCCTCCGTGGAGGAGCTGGCTCGCAAATTGGAGAAGAGCAAGTCATCAGATGCTCCGTGGCTGGACGCTGAATCGGGTGAGCCGATAACTCGTGAAGACCTTTGCTTTACATTACAAGAAAACGTATTCGCCATGCTCGTCGAGATCACCGAGCGCGCTATGGCACACGTTGGCGCGAACCAGGTTCTGATCGTCGGCGGCGTGGGCTGTAATGAGCGCCTTCAAGACATGATGGGCTTGATGGCAAGTGAACGCGGTGGTAGTGTCTACGCAACAGACGAGCGGTTTTGCATCGACAACGGAATCATGATTGCTCAAGCTGGCCTGTTGGCGTGGCGAATGGGCTTCAAAACAACTCTGGAGGAGAGTACGACGACGCAAAGATTCAGGACTGATGAGCCATTGATCAACTGGCGAGACTGAAACTTGACTTTTGGAAGTCGTGCACGATTATGATACCCTCAATGCTCTTCATGCTTATCACAATGAAAAGATCCCACGTACGACCAACCGAACGTAGTGGTTGTATTTGGGCGCTCGTATGCTGGTATTTGCGACGCTATTCTAAGCCCCACCCACCTTGTCATTGAGAAGCCAACGTAATCGATTACTCCGCCAATATTGTAAGCCACTATCAGCGGCTATATTCCCATATTAAGCCCAGTTGTCATCGAGAGACCCATTCGATATTGAAGGCAGGAAATGTGCGCAGCTACAAGTGGCTACATGCCCATCGTGAGCCTACCTGTCATTGAGAGAGACACACACGCATTTGATTACGCAGCGGAAAATGGCACTTTGAAGAAGTTTCGGCGCTATCTCTGCTCCCATACACTGCTACTAGCGGCTATATTCCTACCGTAAGCACGTACATCAAAGAGAGACCCATTTTTGACCTCCGCTCCTATACGCTACTACCAGCGGCTGAATTCCCATCGTAAGTATATCCATCATTGAGAGACCTGTTCAACATTAAAAGCAGAAAAGTGGCAGTTTCAAGAAGTTTTGGCATCATCTCCGTTCCCATGCGCTGCTACCAGCGACACCAGCGCTTCAAAGAGCCAGGCTTCTGGTGAGAGCAACCGGGCATTACGGGCAGTGAAGAATCTTGAAATCTCCGTGCTCCTTCTTGTTGATGCCGAGCATCCTGTTAATTTTCCTGTTGATTCTCCTATTCACGCCTACGATCATGCGGAACTGTGGGAAAGTCAGCACAATGCGCGACTTGATCGACGAGCTGCCACTTACGGAGAGATAGAAATCCCAATCGCGGCCAACGGGGTCGGTCACTCTCTTCTGATCGCGGACCGACCAATTCCAGCTCCAATATGTGTCGAGGCCTATAGTCTTGATAGCCTTGTGAACTTCCTTCTCGGTCCGGTTCCAGTTATTGCCCCATATCTTGTAGATAGAGTAGGCCTTTTCGACGGTAGTCTCGCAGTAGGCACTGGGTGTTCCGTCCACGGGGAGATCTTCGGGTGACCTAGGGTCGGGAAAAATAGGGTAGGTCTCGTCAGTGGGAAGCGGCTGGTCCAGCTTGTAAGGGTGGATGACCATCTCGTTGTTGGTTCTGTCCCAGACTTGACCGGTCTTCGACGAGTAAAAGTAATTCTCGACCCTATTGCCATTCGCGTCCCAGAAGAATCCCTTTTCATCTTGCCACCAATCCGTGCTTTCATTATAGCCTCTCCTCGGTTGCCCGTAATAGGAAACCGGATTTGCGTCTTTCTTATAGTGAGGACAGATGATACGAACTTTTTCCTTTTTTGTTATCACCCATGTTTTGCACTCCTGAGCCGGCCAGTGTGCCGCGCGGCTTGGTTCGACGAGCTCATTTGCTCCCACGGGCTCATTTGCTTCCACGAGCTCATTTGCCTCCACGAGCTCATCTGCTTCCTTGGCGATAGGAGTGGCGAAGGTCGAGGTTGCCATTAGGGCCAATAGGCCGACGAGAATGTTGTGCGGATGCATGTCTATGTCGAATGTATTCGTGAACAGTGTAGATCGAGGATGGACATTCTGTGGTAGAGAACAAGACAGGTGAGGGCGAAAGCTATATAGCGATTCACTTGTCGATGAAAATGCTGTTCACAACCTAAGTGCATTTGCTATGTATCAAGGTTGGTTACGCTTGATGGCCAATAAGCTCGCACGGAATGCAACAACGCTGGTAGTTGCGCATGGGCATGGAGATGCAATAGACTTTTTCCGTGACCATTGTGATGTTACTCAGCATGGGAGCGCAGTTGGAGAACGTGTCAACCAGAGCGTGTCAACCAGAGCGTGTAATAATGAAAGAGCGCAACGATCAGAGCCAGGCGCCAATGTGCTAGAAGGCTGCTCGAAAGTAGTCCGCGACTCCTTGGTAGTATGTTCGACGATCGTCTGTCAATCAAAGCATTTTCTTTTTTTGGCGTGTATAAGCCCAGCGACAGCGAAGCTCTCATCCGTTCTTCTTCTGCGTAAGCCATCTGCACCAGCACGACAACGGTGGATGATATTCCGGGAGTCGAGAGCTAGATGCATGACATGTCATCGCGGACACGGACACAGCCGTAGGTAAGCCAACAAAGCAAGTCATCGGATTTGTTGCTGAGTAAGCAGCCGGCGGTGACATCGCAAGCCTCACTTTTCGATGTTGATGGGTGCCAAGACTGTAATGCGCAGAGCAATGAAAGCATTGTGCCCTATGAGTTAAAAAAAGAGCCAATTGCCAATGCATTTCATTCGCGCCTTGAGTCCTTGGCCTTCTCTCCACTCTCCCATCTTTGCTGCTTGCAGAGCCTTCTCGCGCTCTTCGTCTGTCATGCCTGAGTCGAACCGGTCCGTGACCAGGTCCATGTCTTGCAACTTGACAAATCTTGTCTTCTTGATAAGCTTCCAGACAACGAACATGAGAACCATGACGGGTATCTCCACGTAGAAGCTCACGAAGTCCACGGGCTTGAACTTTGGCGAGAAGCATGACCATCCTTGCACCAACACCAGAACGCAATTCAGAACGACCGATAAGATAGGTCCATAAGGATAAGTCCAATTCTTGAAAGGTAGCAAGTGTTCGAGGTTCTGCGCCTTGATAGCAGAGCGAAAGCGCAGTGATGCGAACCCAATGGAGATCCAAGATAGCTGATTCGACACGCCGACAATGTTCTGCAGCCATGTCCATAGTTGACCAGCGCCGATGTAAGTTGCACCAAAGCAAAGACCACTGATGGACGCTGTGGAAAGCACTGCGACCCAGGGTACCTGGTTTCGATTCAGGGTCGCAAAGAACTTGGGCGCATGGCCGTTGACGCCTAGTGAATATAGCAACCTCGAGCCAGCAAATAGGGCGTGATTGCCGGCAGAGATCACACTCGTCATGACGACTGCGTTGATGAAAGAACCGGCGACCTTGCTTCCGGCCATCATGAAGACAATCGTGAATGGCGAGGTGTGACTGTCCTTTTCCGAGAGGCCGTAATAGGTGTACGGGACATTGAGGCCGATGATGAGGATTGACAGGATGTAGAAGATCAAAATGCGCCAGAAGACGTTGCGAACGACGCGCGGGAGTGCCTGCGATGGGTTTTTCGTCTCTCCGGCCGTAATCGCGATAGACTCTGTGCCACCGTATGCGAAAGAGGCGGTGACGAAGACCGAAGCAAATCCACCGATGCCCCCCACGAAAGGTGCATCGCCGATGTACCAGTTCTTCCCTCCAATATACTGGCTATCAGTGTTACCGCCACAGTTGACTGCTATGCCAAGGATGATGAAGATCTGAGGTTCTTGTCAGCTGCCGCGTGAGATCGTTCTCGCGTCTGATCAAATGCGTACCACGATCGTCACTACTTTGAGGAACGACAGCCAATACTCTATTTCACCGTACAGTTTGACTGTGACGATGTTGAGTCCAAGCAAGACGAAAAGGAAAATGAGACTCAATGCCCAGCCTGGGAAGTTGTCGGTCCAGTATTGTAAGAGCAGTTGCAGTGCCACAAGGTCCGCCGCTGTCGAGACTGCATCGTTGAACCAATAATTCCAAGTCAAGGCGAATCCGAACGCGTCATCTACGAAACGTCTGTAGATAGTCAATCATTGATAATTCCAGCCATTGTGCGCGCCTCAACTCACCCGGCAAAAGTACAGAAAGAGCCCGCCACGGGGATAAAGGCGGCCATCTCTCCAAGAGAGAGCATGGTAATGAAAACGATCGCTCCGACGATAGCGTATGATATTAACATCGAAGCTGGTCCTCCTTTTGCGAGCGAGTTTCCCGTGCCCAAGAACAGACCGGTGCCAATGGTTCCTATTAAAAGAATGGTTTAGTCGAGACATTTCCGATTAGACATACCACCAGTACTCACCACCTATGGCTATCATCTGGACTTGTCGAGCACTCAACTTTCTTGCCAGAGTTTCTCCAGGTTGGAGCTCGGCCGGTGAGACTCCTCTCGTACCGATTTCAGCGACCTCCTTCTCGCCATTCTCTGTATCCACCCAACCATTGTCGGCCGCCGCACCATGAGGAGCATTTTGAAAGGAAGTCATTGTGACGCTGTACCACCAAAGTACACGAAACCTCCACTGAGCTGTTGTTGCAAACCGATGTGAGCTCACGCGATCAGCTATCAATCCATGGGTAAAGTCGATTTGCAACAGCGCTCTGGAATGACAAGCGTACCTACCATCCTCCCCGAGCGCGGCCAAGGCCAGAAGCTTATTTTAACATACATCGAAGCGAGCCACATCTTTGCTTGGATTTGCTTGGTGTTGCAAATCGGGGTGGCATTCGGGGAATTTTTTGATAGTCGCTATGCCCGATCTGGCCGAAGTCGATGGCGTGCTTGAAGCCATTCGAAAAACTTATGTAACACGCGTGATTTGCTGAGCAATTGTCGAGGCCCGATCATATAGCATTACGACGCTGATGAGGATCTCGCTGGTTTAGTCTTTGAGCACTCAGGTCAGTGCGAGGGTAAGATCACGAAAGGTTTAGCGGCTGAACACGCATAAGACAATATATACATTTAAAACACCACCCTAGCACATACGACCACAGGTCAGTGAAAACTGGGCATCCCGTCCGCTCTGCCATACATAAGCACTGAACCGGGCGACTAGTACTAGAGTGGGTGACCATCTGGGAATCCCGCCTGTTGTATGTTTTTGTTGCCTTCCGACTCTTTCTTTTTTTGGCACGTCTGATGGCAGCGGGGTAACACGGCTCTCGACATCTGGCAGAATGATCATTGATGCGACGTGCGACGCTGCCCTACTGTGGCTTCCGGACGCATGTGCGGAGGCGGAGGAAGATACGCCGAAAGGCGGGACACCAGCGTGTATTATAGCACAATGCAGATATGATTGGCGGAACATCCACAGGACGTGTGAGTTAGAGCACAACACTATAGCGGACGAATGGGTGTAGATCGTCGGGTCTCGCTCGATAAATACACTGCGACTCTCGCATGTTGACGCGAGCAAGCTCAAATAAAGACCTTGGCTCAAAATGAAGTTCATAAACACGTTCTTTTCTATTGTCACAACGCTTCTGACGGTGCAAGCGGTTGCGTTGCCGTCTCGCTCTCATAACAAACCAGAGAAGCCGGCATACTTTGTCCTTGCTGGCGATTCCACGACGGCAGGGTCGAGCGCCAACGGTGGAGGATGGGGCGATGGCTTCTTGAACACCACTCTCCGCAAACCGGCAAGCGGTAAGAACTTCGGGCACAATGGTGCTACGACAGTATCCTTCCGAGCTGGTGGCGACTGGGCGGCGGTGTTAGAGGACGTGAAAAGCCACACTCATTCCAACAAAGTCTTCGTCACCATCCAGGTGAGTACACCAATCTAAGAAACGCGCTGTCATGGATGCTAACGCTATCTAGTTCGGACACAACGACCAGAAGGAAAAGGCCAACATCACTCTGTCTGAGTACTCCGCCAACCTTGCACAGTTTGTGAAGGAAGTGCGCGCCGCCAAAGCCGAACCGATCCTGGTGACGCCTCTGACAAGACGACAATTCACCGGCACGCCACCAAGGGTCAGGGAGAATCTGGCCAACGAGACAAAGGCCACGCTTGCAGTGGCAAAGTCATCGAAATCTCGTTTCATCGATCTCAACGAAGCTAGCACTGAGTATGTCAACGAGATCGGACCTGAGGCGAGCTATGTGTACAACCTCGCTCCTGACGACTACACTCATTTGAACGATTGGGGCAAGGTGGTTTTTGGAAGGATGGTCAGTGACCTGATGGTTGAGAAGTACAAAGACATTGCGGCTTGGACGAAGCCGAATGCCACTTTGAGCGAGCAGATTGAGAATGGAATTCCAGCTTGAAAAAGGGCGACACTCGATTGCAGTCGAAACGGCGACAAGAATTCGATACACTGAGATAGGATTTAAGGTCTCGTAGACCAAGATCAGTTTCGTACAAAGCTCGATACTAGACATTAATCTATCCGAAAGTGATGACAAAAGAGAGATATTGAAGTTGACCAAGAGTCAAGATAATGAAATGATATAATCAACGAAAGTTGCACACGTCCAGCAGGTCTACCAAGTGAACTTCATCAGACCTGGGTTCAAAATGAAAGGCAAAAGAAAATGACCGGCGACGACTATTGCCAACGGATAAATGGCAATGAACTGATCGATGCGCCAAAGTGCCGGCACAAATTGGGCGCAGACAATCATTGTCGCGATACTCCCAAAGCAAAAGATCAGAGTTCCCTTGAAGTTTTTCAAGATCTTCGGGACCTCGGCGAAGAATGTTGTGTCTTCGGCTTCTTTGCTGGTGGCGCCCCAGGTCGCGTTAATCGAGAACATATGTGACAGCAGGGCTTGGGATATGTGCAGCGAGATGCCGCCGAGGAAAATTGTGAAGAGCGGAGTCCAACTTATGACCTCCAGTAGCGCAGCGCGGAAACCTTTCTCGTTGGTGCGGTATCGCAGCATGGCCAGGGAGAAGTTTCCGCAGAAGAAAAAGACCACAATGACGGCGACGTAGACTTTGAAGCTGTCAAGGTAGTAGTGATCAAGGAAACCATTGAACCATCCTGTGATGAAGTAGTTCATCACAGTGAAGAGCCAGGAAGAGCCAAGCGCATAATAGGTACCAACGTAAGCCATGACTGTAATCTTCGAAGGAAAAGCCATGCCGGACCCCAAGAACTGCACGAAAAGCTTCGTGAACGGTCCCCGGATGGGCCAGTACTTCAGCGGCTGAAAGAGGAGTTCGCTGCAGCCGTAGGCATATTTCTCCCAACGTGCAAGCTCATCGTACACCGTAAGAGAGACGCCTTCTTGGAAACCGTCACCGAAGTACGCTCCGAGACGCACAATGTAGCCGGCAGCTTGCAGGCGAAGGGCCATGTCGAAGTCTTCTGATACGGTCTCCTCTGACCAGTACTTCTCCCGTGAGTGCAACTTGCAGTCATAGGCAATCTCTTGCACGGCAGCCCAGCGAAGCACTGCGTTGTGTCCGACGAAGGGCGCGGTATCTCCGTTGGCGACAGCATAGCGAATCTGAGTATAGATCAAGTTGGTGAAGAACGTGATACCCTTCTCGAAATAAGAATCTGTCACGTTCATGACTCCGGATGAGAATTGGAGAATAGCGACTTGTGGACATTGCTCCATCTCTGAGACAGCGTCAAGGAAGCAATCGGAGGGAACTCGAGTATCGGAGTCGATGATTAGGATATAGTCGCCGAAGCGGATGTCGCCGTCTGCTTGCATGTACCCTTGCTCTTCTTCGAGGACTTCTGCAAGGGCTTGACTATATGCCGTCGCCTCCTCGTCTTGTGTCCAGCCCTCCGGACGGTGAATCCTTGAGAGCTTTTCCTCAACGCGAACGCTGGCCCACAACCCATAGTTCATGTTGGATGCTTTCTTGAATTTGCCGCGACGGAGAAAGACCTTGCTGCCATCCTTGGGCTTCTCGTTGTGTTTGGGACGGGAGACCCAGCCGATGTTGTGCTCCTCATAGAAGTCGCGGCGTTCTTGTGCGTCTTCCGGGGAGATAATTTGCAACCCATCATCGTTCACAAAGATATTTGCAGTGCCACCTTGCATTTCGTAAGTAGAGATAGCATCCTTCAAGGACCGAACGGTTGGTTCGATGACCGGACGAAGACCTTCTTTGTAGACAGGCAGTTGGATTGTCACATGCGGAAGCACACCAGCGTCCCTGCGAAGTCGCTTTGGTGCCTCACCGGAAAAGAACTTAGAATTCTTCCGCATTTGCTTGACAGGTCCAATGACCTGTAGGATGTCGGCGACCAAAGCTTGGAAGAAGAATAATGCCAGCCAAATCTGAGGGATAAGAGTGGCAATAAAGGCCAGGCGGAGATAGTTGTTGTCCACCGCAGTCTGAAAGGCTACCTGGTGCCATCCACCTCCGAGAGCCGCAAAAGTCAAGCAAAGGACAAAAGCAGATTGTATAGGCATCCAGAGATTTATCGGGCGATCATTTCCAGCTGGGTTTTGTTCGAAGTTGTCATCGGCACCGACTTCGCTGATTTGCACGTTGTCCTCTTTCTTTTCGTCTGGCTGCAGAGCGGCCCCATCCCACATTGTCTGCACAAGTGCCCTTTGAATTCTTGTTGCCCGATCGAGGAGGCGACCAGGGTCGTCCTCCCAAACAACAAGTAGCCCTCGGTCATGGATGAACGCGGCAGACTGGTGTTTCTGGCAGCCCGGGAGAGAAGAAAGGCTCGGGAGCACCTGAAGGCGAAGACCGTTTGGTAATGGAACGTAGGGTTTGTCGATGTTGGAGAGAAAGAGCTTGAGGACGCGGGTGCTCACGGTCATGGCAGACTAGAATGGTCAACTTGGTGCTTTCACGGTGGTAGAGTATCACTTACTCGAACGTTGAGCATCTCGATGGCTCTACGAAGTCCCTCAGGCTCCTCGGTGAGGCTCTCAGGGCAGCATGCATAGACGCCTTTGCTCTTCTTCAAAACAATGCCTTCCTCATCGCTTCCTTCATACCAGAGCTTCTCCAACTGCTCTTGGTGGAGCCAGCTCACCATAACCTCACACTTAAGATCGCTCAATTCGTCACTTTCTGAGCCTGTGAGATGGGATAGGGAAGCTGGCCGCGATCCCCACGGAGTGCTCGGTTGGCCTATCGAAATCTGAGGAGATGGTGCAGCATCCTGAAGGGAATCGTCGGTGTTGCTTGCCGGTGGTGATTGGGTTATAATGTCCTCCTGCGCTTTTGATGGATTGAAGTATTCTTTTATTATCCCCATGGCTGACGGTCGCTTGCTCCGGGAGGTGGGCCTTGATGTGGGCAAAAGTCCCGAGAAATATTTGTCGAGGTATCTCAAGTTACTGCAGTGCACCAAGAATCGTCCGTCGGAAGTGGTAAGAGGTTACCAGTATTATACTAAGAAGGAGGAGCAGCACTTCACGAACGTGTACATATCGTCCAGGCCTGAAGCCACCCCTTCGAAGATAGCAAAGAGCAAATCCCTGGCTAAGCACTGCTGCATACAGCTAGGGAGAGCGACAGCCTCACGCGATATCAGGGTAACGTGGAAATCACTGTGTTGATCTGCGACATAATGGCACTCAGCTTGGCAAGATAGATCAGCTGGCCTGTCGCGCATAGCAGAATCCAGTCCAATGAGGCGCGCTCGTAAGACTCAGAGATGTATTGGGACCGCTTTTAGCATTCCCAAAGAGAATATGGCCAGCCGAATTGGTCATCTTGGCTTCGGTTGAGCTATTACACACGGATACGGGAGTCTGCATGATACGATGATCTCAGCGCTTTTGTGTTTTTGCATTCATAGAAGTGAGACAGCGGAATGATCCTTTCGACTGCGCCACGACTAGAATCGCCAGAAGACTGAGATGAATATAGACGCGTCGAGCATCTCGCCAGATCTGCTGAGAAGCTCGACATGCCGGTGAAAAGACCCCGTAGCCTGGCGGTCAAGGGCGTGACATTTTCCAGCCAATCCAGCTGGCATCCCTTTCCAAAACCTCTAATAATTGTGGATACGTTGCGAGGCGTGAGTACGGGCTGAAAGCAGAACCATCATTCGAGATGACCAGGGTCATAAGAAATGTTCGTGATTCGCGAAGAGGTTAAGCCTGCTGATTCATCCATGACCAAGAGACCGGACCAATCACGTGAAGCCATTCCCGCTGTCCCTATCCGCGAGGCTTTAGATCATCCTTGTTCCAAAGATCGAAAATTTCCGCGTGGAACGGGCTCTTGCAGCATGATGCTTTTGACAGGAGTGGCAAGTGGAAGGCAGAGCTTCGAAGTTCCGATGGGCTCTCTGTCTGCAAAGCTGCAGAATTGGCGAGCGGATTTCGTGGCGTCGCCTGATTGACAACGGACTCTCTCATGTGAAGCCAGTCTGCGGCCAATGAGGCTGCTTACATTTTGTTCTGTAGCTAGATCATCCTGAGATAATGTCCAATGCTCGATTGGCACGAACGACTTCTCAGGATCGCATTGGATCTTGCCTCAGTTCCTGCCACGATATGCTCGGTGACAAGTAGACAAGCGGTTATAAATCTTGTAGAATGCTGGATTTTCATCAGCAAGCCTGGTCTAGCGGTTATGATTTCTGTCTAACATTGGTTGCAATATTAGCGCTGGTTGGCAGCACAGAAGGTTCCCGGTTCGATTCCGGGGGTTTGTAACAGATGATCAATCATTTTTGCTCTTTCTTTTGCATCCCATCCCGCGTAACTGCCCATATTGCGTAAGGGCGTTCGTAGTGCTTTTGGGAGAGCTATAAGATGGTGCTCAAGGTTTTCTCCGAAAATTTTCGAGAAACTATTTTGAAAGGGTCGCTCAATGAATATCATTGACGAAAGTACAAAACTCTACAATGGTATAGCGTCAATCCCGGATACTGCTGAGCAGCCACATTCATGTCATATCCCTGAACTCCATTACCCAAAATACGAAATATCGCGTTAAAAGCAGCTCATTCTCCAAGCCTGTGAAATCAAATCAGCACGGTCGCTTGCATGAAAGACATAAGTATTTGCAGGCGACATACCTGTATGAGACCAGTGTGTCGATGCGGTGACTGTTGGTTGAGAAGCTTCTCAGCATGACTTTTTCTGCGTTCTTGACTTCCTTCGCATCGCTGTCGCCCCACTCGAGTGGCACGTCACTGTCTGCATCTGCGTACACCAGTACGTTGAAGGTGCAGTTTCCGTCCAGCATCGGCAGGAATGTGACAGAGGCAGTAATCTGGCGGAAAAGTGATTGAATCTCTTGTTGGATCTCGGCCTCGGACTTCTCAGCTGTAGGTGTTGCGGCGTCGGCCTCGCTCTCAGGGGCAGTGTTCTCCTGATCCTTCGAGGATGTCTTGCGCTTCGATTTACTGTCTTCGTTGAAAACATTCACCTAGAAATTTCAGTCCCGAATATGTGGGTAGAGGAGTCGCTTGATACGTACGTCAAATTGCCACCTCTCAAGGTGCTCGCCGGTCTCCTTGCTGGTGATAACAATCACGAGCTTCGAGATCTTTGACTTTTGAATCCACTTGTTGAGCTGGCTCATGATCTTCTTGACATATGCCTTGACCTGGTCGTCGAGGGAGACCATCATGTTCAAGCCATATTTCTTGACACTGCCTTCCGGGTTAGTCACCCTCAAAACCATTGTTGCAGGACAACGTACGGTGCAAAGTCTTCAGGCGGATACACGCCTCTCTGGAACAGGATCGTATTCGCAGCGAATTCGAAGAACTCCACACAGAGCTTTGATGAGCCCTTGAGCGAGAGCTTGTGAACCTTGGATTTGTCCTCCTTGGACTTTGACTTGTCTTCCTTCACTTTGGGTGCTGCTTTGGATGGTGCGGCGGCTGGCATTTTGATTAATCTTGGGAGCTATATTTGTCTTGCAAGACAGCTGAGTGTCGAGTTGTAGTCGGCCTCAAAATGCGTTGTCGACCAGTCCCCCGTTTTCCAGCGGCGATCTCGAACCTGAAGTTCATTGTTTGGATTGGGGGGTCGCCGCGGGAACGGGCTGCGACACGTGATCCTTGGCGCCTGAAGAACTTCGAGACAGCTACGCTTGTCTACAACGGGAGAACGAGTATCGCGCGATCACGCCAACCTCCATGCGACGATGCTTCATTCGCCCGGCCTATAGTGCGCTACAAGCATTCCGCTATCAGCCGGCCACTGGAAATCTCGGGCGCCTCTTTCAGCATGGCTTCCATTCCACAGCTCCTCGCCTGGCGGCAAAGGTGAAGTCGGACCTTGAGCGCCGCATCGAGAAAATACCCATCGATCGGTTCAGAAACTTCTGTATCGTTGCGCACGTCGACCATGGTAAAAGCACGTTGAGCGACCGTTTGCTGGAGCTTACGGGTGTGATTGAGAAAGGCGGGTTGAAGCAGTCTTTGGACAGACTCGATGTAGAAAGAGAGCGCGGCATTACTGTGAAGGCGAACACATGTTCTATGGTGTACAATCACAACGGCGAGGATTATCTGCTTCATCTGGTTGACACACCCGGCCACGTGGACTTCCGCGCCGAAGTCAGCAGAAGTTATGCGAGTTGTGGAGGAGCCCTTCTTTTGGTGGATGCATCGCAAGGAGTCCAGGCACAGACTGTCGCCAACTTCTACCTCGCATTCGCCCAGAACCTTGCTCTAGTTCCGGTACTCAACAAGGTGGATCTGCCAACAGCAGACAGGCAACGGACATTGGATCAGCTTCGCGACACGTTCGAGATCGATTCCGAGAATGCGGTTTCGGTTTCGGCGAAGACAGGTTTGAATGTCGAGCAGCTTCTGCCAATGATCGTCGACAAGATTCCGGCACCGGTTACAAACGACAATGCGCCTCTCAAATTGTTACTGGTGGACAGCTGGTACGACAACTACAAGGGTGTCATCCTGCTTGTCCGAATCTTCGATGGCTCGATCAAAGCCGGCGACAAAATTGTGTCCTTCGCGACAGGCTTACAGTACACTGTCGGTGAAGTAGGCATCATGTACCCCTTGGAGACGCCGCAAACGGTCCTTCGAGCTGGCCAGGTTGGCTACGTGTTCTTCAACCCCGGAATGAAGCGCAGCAAGGATGCAAAGATCGGTGACACTTTCACCACTGTTGGCGATCAGAGCAAGGTGGAGATGCTGCCAGGGTTCGAGGAACCGAAGAGTATGGTCTTCGTCTCTGCATTCCCAACGGATCAAGGCGACTACAGCCATCTGGAAGACAGCATCCATCAGGTTACGCTGAACGATCGCTCGGTCTCCATCATGAAGGAATCATCTGAGGCACTTGGTGCTGGTTGGCGCATGGGATTCTTAGGTACGCTTCATTGCTCTGTCTTCGAGGACCGCCTTCGCCAGGAGCACGGTGCGAGCATCATCATCACGCCTCCTAGCGTACCCTTCAAGATCGTCCGCAAGGATGGATCAGAAGAGATCATGAGCAACCCCAACGCTTTCCCTGACGGCTCTCTCCTACATGAGAAGATTGTCGACCTGCAAGAGCCATACATCACTGCGACTATCACGATGCCGGAGGAGTACCTGGGCAAGGTCATCGAGATGTGCGAGGGAAACCGCGGCCAGCAGGAGTCTTTGAGCTTCTTCACAGCTACGCAAGTCATCCTCAAATACCAGCTCCCGCTTGAACGCCTAGTCGACGACTTCTTCGGCAAGCTCAAGTCCGCGACCAAGGGCTATGCCAGTCTTGACTACGAGGATGCCGGTTTCAAATCCAGCTCGATTACCAAGCTTCAGCTCCATGTCAACAAAGTTCCAGTCGATGCCGTGGCTCGCGTCGTACACACTTCCCAGGCTGAGCGGCTCGGCAAGGAGTGGGTTACCAAATTCACCAAGCACGTCGACAGGCAGATGTTCGAGGTCATCATCCAGGCCGTGACCGGCAAGAAAGTCGTGGCCAGAGAAACGCTCAAGCCGTTCCGGAAAGACGTGACCGCCAAGCTGCATGCTGCTGATGTCAGCAGACGGCGGAAGCTTCTCGAAAGGCAGAAAGAAGGCAGGAAGAAGCTGAGGGCTGTTGGTAATGTGGCCATTGACAATAAGGCCTTCCAGAGCTTCTTGGCGAAGTAGTTTGTTTGCTAGCGTACTCGCATTGTATAATTACCACTGTGTATCAATACCAATATACTAGTCTGAAGCTCAAGTGGTGCTCATCGAGACTGTTGTAGGCTCGTCCGTCTTTCTCGCCTCGATTGTTCCTCAGTCATTGATACTGGTGCGATTCTGCTTGGTGTATCTCTCTCTCGGGAACTGTCTCTCTCCCTCTCTCCCTACAGAGGTGCTATCATCACTAACAGTCTGAGATCTCAAACCAAGGTTGCCCCTTCCTAAAGGAGAGAAGAAATAGATCTGCTGAGATATCGGCTTGACAGCATCCCCGCTCCCAAGAAGCTACTGCCAGCGCTGCCAGCCTCAAAACCCTGGTTGCTCCCGTCGATGAACAACAATCTGTAACGTTGTTCTCATCGCTGTCAGCTCACAGCCCGCTAGCTCCTAGTGTGCCTTCGTACTTAGAAGCTTCCAGTCCTGTGCTACAGGCCGGCCAGACCGCAGGGCGCATTGTAATTGAGATGCTGAAAGGCGCACGCTTCGACAGCCCCACATCTCAGCAGCGTCATAAAGTCGACACTGTCCCGCACCTCGGTCCATTGGCTTCCTGAATAATCAAACAAGCATTAGAGCTTCCAAAGCTTCACCAAATCTCAGTCATCAAAATCATAGACCGCCACATCATCTTCGAAACCGATCTCTCAGCCTCAAAAATGTCACAAGAACTCGTGCTCTTCGATCTGCCAAGCAAAGGCCGCTGCGCTTGCTGGTCCCTCAACCCATGGAAGAGTGAGCCTCCGTCGACCCCCCACACAACCGGTCACTTGCATCAACGCTGACACGACTGCAACAGCCCGCGCCGCTCTCAACTTCAAGGGCATCCCCTACAAGACAGAATGGGTCGAATACCCCGACATGGCCGCCAAGTTCGAATCCTTCGGCATCCCTCCAACAGCTGAGAACTCGCCGAGCGGCTGGTCCATCCCCGCCGTCCGCATGCCTGACGGCTCGTACATCATGGACTCGCGCAAGATCGCAGACGCACTTGAGTCTATGAAACCCGAGCCTTCGCTTCGGCTGGACAGCGGCTACGTTGACCGCGTGCAGACCGCCGTCCTCGATACCATGAAGCCGCTCGCGCCTGTCATCATGCCTCGCATCCCAGAGATGGTGCTCAACCCCTCCAGCGCGGAATACTTCAGGACGACCAGGGCGAAGCGCTTCGGGATGCCGCTGGAGGAGTTCGCGAAGAGCGAGCAAAGCGGCGAAGTCGCTTGGAAAGGTGCCGAGCCCGGTCTTCGAAAGATCGCGAAGATCTTGCGTGAGCATGCGGACGGGCCTTTCGTCTTGGGTAAAGAGCCCAGCTATGCTGACCTGGTCCTTGCTGGATTCTTGGTCATGGCGGCGCGGGTGGATCAGAACGACGTCTTTGAGCGCATCGCTGGATTCGACGACGTTATTTCAAAGCACTATGAAGCTTGCCAGAAGTTTGTGAACAGGGACGACCACTAGGTAGCCTTTGTAAATGTAAGCACGACCGATGAGCGTGGAACATCTGGAGAGAAGACTACAAACCTAAAGAAATCCATCGTTTACTCAATCGATCGTAAGCGTGTGCGTGTACAAATACCAGGCGTGGACGCAGATCTGGGCCTGATTTGAGTCTAGTATAGGCGTTCCAAGTACGGCGATGAAATCACGCATGCTTGTTGACAGTGTCCTTGGTTTGGTCAAGAGCTATAAAGCGTAAGTACGAGTATGAGGCCGGTTCGACGACATCGGCGCCGCGAAAATGATACAATTGCACATTGTACGGTTCGACAGACGCTGTCAACGCATGATGGACTTGTAGCGGCTTCATGCGCAAATTGAGGGCATTGTAGCGCTCGGCATGCGTGTCGGCGGTATCAAATTCTGCTTTATGTCCGTTGAATCGCAGAATGCTAGTTTGACGCAAAATTGAGTTGACGATGTTGCCTGCAGAGAAGCGGTGGAAAGGGACCGGTGTGCGTTCCAACGCAAGCAGGCAGCAGAAGTCGTTGCTGCCTAGTCAGAAAGCGCGCTTTGCACACGTTGGCACGTGAGGCAGCCTGAACTGTCAGCCAGATCCGAAGCAAGTTCTAGAGAGCAGCCCCGCGGATTCGTTTTTCTCGGGCCCCATCAGCCTA
Source organism: Cladosporium halotolerans (assembly GCF_011745625.1). Lineage (NCBI taxonomy): Eukaryota > Fungi > Ascomycota > Dothideomycetes > Cladosporiales > Cladosporiaceae > Cladosporium > Cladosporium halotolerans. The sequence goes on from NW_027191483.1 coordinate 180,306, forward strand.
TCGTGCGAGACTAGTGCTCTCATTCGTCCATCGCTTCAATTCTGAGTCTGACGCGTGCTTATCATCCTTGTGCTTTCTTTGGCGCCGAGCTCTTTTTCAACAGCACATAGCTGATGGCAACAGCACGTCACCGAGTATAGTTCAAGAAATGTCTTTCTGATGGATATCTTTCTCTGTCTCGGAGAGGCGATTGGAGGCGCTGCCAACAGACCTGGACGTAAGTCTTGACTTCGGGCCAGAGAAGGTGTCATGACGGGGGTGAGTCCTGCAATGCACTTTGCACGCACACATTCTTTCGTCCCTGAATTCACATGTTGCCTTCGATGTACATGTCCCGTCGATTCTGTGAGCGACGCGTGCTTATCAATCTGGCATTGTCCCTAGTGTAGAAACCTTTCTCAATGGTCTAGAGCAGATGGTAGCAGCTTACCCTCATTAGTGATATCGGAGACACTCGCGCTTGCAACAGACATTATGATCCGTTCACGTGCTCATACTTCGCGAATCACAAGTACATCGTTTCACATGTCCTTGGACCAACACTCTCACTGGGTGAGCCGCTGCGTCTTGACTGCGGTTGTACATGTGATCGTTCAATGAACTTTGCACGTGTGGGCGTTTCACATGTAACTCTTCATTTCAGCGAGAGTGATTCTCAATTGAACTGCTCATCACTTGATACCCCACTCATCTCATTACTTCCAGCTTACCAGGCAAGCTTTCACTCAATCAACAAAACCGCGCACCATTACATCAAGGTCCTCACATCTAGTACAATCAACCACTGCCAAACCAGTTCAGCCATGCCTGATAGCGAAAACTCGACCATTGTGCCGAAGCGTGAGACCCTCGATTACCGCCGATACGAGTTCTTCTCCGCGCAACGTGCATACAAGAAGACATTGGATATCCTAGAAGGATACAGACGGCCTTGGATGCAAGCAGCTCAAACTCTCCGTGCTCATGTTGCAGAATCTAACACCGCGACGACCGACTTCGACACTGCTCATTCTCAACACCAGCAGAGTCACAACGGACCTTGGCCAAGCGAACTACGATCACTGTCTCAACGCATGGACGAAGCGAAGACGAAGGTCCGTCGCAGTACTGCGAAACGCAACGTAGCGAGGGCCAACTTCAAATGCGCTCTCCGCGCACTCAGGAGGAAGACATCGTTATTGCAGCTCGCGAAGGCGAGGATGGCAGAAGCGGGCGAAGCGATGGAGAAGGTGCGGCAGCTGGAGTCGGGGAAGCTGCGACCTCGTGGAGAGAACAATTTGGAAAGAGCGAGCGACGCTGAGCCAGAGTCGAACGTGGGAGACATGAACGCGGATGCAGAAAAGGAAGCACATTTTGAACGCTTGCGACTACGAGTAAGACGACAAGCTCTGGAGAGGCTGAGATCGTGAGGCTTTCGAAAAGTGCATTGGCTGCATCTTGGCCGAGGATTGGCGATGATGGGTCGCGAATGCTTTCCGGAGGCAAAGTCCTGCGATCTTACGAGCACTACACCCTGATCTGACGAGTTTGTGGGCATGTGCAGGACACGGTCGTGGACGACATGGAATTGTGTGATTTGGTGGAGAGCCTATTGGTTTGTTGAAGTGCTCGTTCTCCAGAGATGATTGGAGTTGAGAATAGCCGAGTTTTTACATGGACATCAAACAGTCCACTCACGGACTTTCAATCGGACCATCTTGCACGAGTGAGGACTCATGTCACAAAACTTTTTGCCGAATGCTTTTGCTTTCCGAATCGATGCGAAAGGATAACGTGCTACCTTCAACTCCAGGCTACTGGGATCGAATTTTCCCCTCGAGAGCCAACTATACTCGGTTCTCCTATTCATTTCGATAATTTGTAACGGCGACGTGCTACCTGTTACCCTAGACTAACAAAACTGCATGCTTTTGCGGAAGCTGATAATACTTGGTTTCCTTGCTCACCGAAGTAAAAATCAAATGTAACGTGCTACCTTTTACTCTGAAATGAACGAATCGTTGATTTCCTCGAGAGCCAGCCATCGTCGGCCATACTCGATTGACCTACCCTCCGCAAAAATCAATATCGGTGACGGGCTACCTTCTGCTCCAGACTACTGATATCGAGTTTGGCCAGGAGAGCCAACTGCACTTGGATACGTACTATGACTGCAAAGTCTACGAGCTTTGGATGGGGAGGGAAGAAGGGCAAGCATCAAGACGAGTGATCTGCAGGCTTCGAGAAGGTTGCATCGCTCTCACTCACCATGGTCGATAGTGTATGCGTTCACTTTCCATCTCTTGCAGGCGCTGCCTAACGCCAGCGTCGACCCAATATTGCATTCACCTACCCGCGCTCCGTTTGATCAGAGACTACAAACGAACACATCTCAACAGCTCCGTGCCCGCTCGTCGACTCCTCCCACCCCCCGGCATCAGACTCGAAGATCCACCAAACCGCCCTGCCACCACCTCTAGCTAGCCACTCAAAATGGACGCCGAAAGCGCCCTCTCCCAGTTCCGCCAATCCCTAACCTCCATCGAGACCGCCCACAAAGCAACCCTCCAGCTCCTCGAGACCACCCGCGCGCAGCTCAAAGAGTCCGAAACCCGAGACTACGCGCAGCTCTTCGCCGACGTCCTGCGCAAGCTGAACGACAAGCAGGCCAAGATCGACAAGTCTCAGCAGGAATTGAGCGACAAACAGAGCAAGATCGACGAGTGCGATCGGGAGCTGGCGCGCGTGGAGCGAGAGCTGGGGGACGCCGTTTTGCGGCGCGACATGGCGCTCGAGGGGGCGCTCGCGGGACGTGGCTGGACGTGGGATCGCCGCGACGGGGTTTGGAGGTGCTGTGGGTGTCATGGGGAGGAGTGCGAGTGTGCGGGGCGGCCGCCTGTCTGGCGCGCGAGTCGGGGGGAGTGCGATGGCTCGGGGAAGACGGGGAGCGGGATGGCGGTTTCGGGGGAGGGAGAGGGAGAGGATGATGATGATGATGATGATGATGATGATGGAGGGTTGTTCGTTCCGCTCGTGGGAGATGGACTTGGGGCTGGGGCCGGGTCTTCGCGCACGCTTAGGGGTGACAGCGTCGACGACGACGTGTTGATGCCGGCGTGAGGACTTTGGACGGTAACGCGGCCGTCTGTCGAAGCTTTGGATCCAGCAGCGTTGATCGATGGACGGCGTCTCGACGACGACCAACACCACCCGCTGGTCGTCCATTACGACCTACCATCACAACAGCTTCTTGCAATGCAAGCGTAACCGACACCGACACCGACGGATTCCAACGAGCCCGTGCTGTAGAGCACGCAACTCAACTCGTTGCCCAATCAGCAATCGGGCAGACCGCACCCGAGGGCAAGCACTAACTACAACCTGCTGTTCGAGAGTGCGGTGTACGTAGCGCATAAGAAAACGATACAAACAACCAACAGTCAATGTTTCAACATGCCTACACTCCCCATTGACGAGCATGGTAGCGAGACCAACTCAATCGTACTGCATACAGATGTTGGAAATATCTTTGACATACGCGTAGTAAGCCGAATACTAACAAGGGAAATTACAGCAGAAGCCGACAAAAATGTATACACCTCCTAACTTGACGCCGAGTGCTGTGCTACGAAGAAAGAGACGGTATGGTATGGTATGTCGGGGGCGTGTCGTAGACACAACCCATCGATTGATTACGTAGAACGCACGGCAAGCGCGCTCTAGTTGACGAGAGCCATGGCAGCAACGGCAGCCACGACGACGGTGCCGAAAGCAGCGTTGACGGAACCAGCAGCGCTCTCAGAGTCGCCGCTGCCGCTGCCGCTGCCGGAAGAGCCGCTGTCGGAGTTGGCGTTGTTGTTGGAGGAGCCGCCGGACTCGTTGGTGGTGTCCTCGCTGGTGGTGACGCCGTTGCTGAGGTCGGGCTCGGTGGCGCTCTGCTCGGCGCCGGAGGTCTGGGAGCCCGGGCCGTCAAGGCCGGGGGCCTCGCCGGCGCCGTCGGTGATCAGCTGCTCGGCGGAGGAGGGGATCTCGGGCAGGTTGTTGGTGTCGAGGGGCCAGTCCTCGCTCTCGGCGGGGCACTCGAGGTGGACGGCCTCCTCCTCGCTCTTGGCGCCGGCCATGCCGGTGGGGGCCGGGTTGGCGGCGAAGGCGTCGGCAAGGCGGTCGAAGTCGGCGTTGGGCTCGGCGGCGCCGTTGGAGCCGAGCTCGACGAGGCCGTAGCCGTTGGGCTCGATGGTGAACTCGTAGGCGAGGCCGCCGGAGTAGACGGCGGTCATGTTCTCGCTCATGAGGGCTTCGATTTCGTTCCAGTCGCGGCGGTTGGTGATGCAGCCGAACTCGGAGAGGAAGATGGGCAGGGAGTAGTTGCTGTAGAGCTCGACCTTCTGGTCCCAGCCGGAGATGGTGAAGGAGGACGGGTCGCACCAGGCGTAGTCGTTGAAGGCGAAGAAGTCGCTGCGGGCGTTGTCGTCCTCGCCGCAAGAGAAGTAGACGGCCTGCTGGTAGATGTTCTCCTTGACATCGGCAGCGGAGTAACCGACGGGGATGCGGCGGTCGGCCTGAGCGCCGATGTAGCGCTTCATGTCACGGGTGACGGCCTTGATGTAGGGAGCGGCGTTGGTGTTGTTCCTGGCGTTGATGACCTCGTTACCAGAGAAGAAAAGGAGAAGGTTGCCTGATCGATGTGGTTAGTATATGAAGTGGGATTGCCTGAAATACATTCTGAACTCACTGTAGCCAGCGAACTCATCGATGGTGGCGAAAAGGTGCTGGAGGTAGTCGGTGTTGTAAGACCAGTGCAGAGACTCGAGGTCCGCACGGTTGAGGGAGTACTCGGGAGTGCTGGCATCAAGAGCGAGGTAGATGCCGGCTTCGTCAAGCATACGCATGGCCTCCTCGTGGTCTCCTGCATTGTCCACGGTGTAGATACGAATAGTGTTGATTCCAAGCTCCCTGAACATCTCAATGTCGGCAGCGAGCGCCTCGGTGTCGAGAAGAGGGTCCGCAGCGTCGGCAGCTCCACCGGGCTGGTAGGCCACACCGCGGATGAAGAAACGGTCCTCACCGGCCATGAAGGCATTGCCGGAGACGGTGACCTGCGGGGTTTGTCAGTGCCACTTGCAATGGCTTCAGATTTCGGTCAAGCCATACCGGCGGGAGGTTGCCAGCCTGGCGCTTCTTAACGCGGCCAGCGAAAGCTCCGGAGACCAGGGAGGCCGCCGCGACGGCAGCGGTAAAAACGGACTTCATGACGAATGGTTTAGTAGCGTGTAATGAGCGTGGTGGTATTCAGAAAGTCGAACAGGGAGATTAGCAAGAAGTTGTTGGGAAGAAGAAACGGACGGCCCTGTAGCACAGGTGAGCAAAACGACGGGAGGAAAGAAACACCTTTTGGCAGCGAAAGCACGTCGGCCCCGACGCGCGCTGCACATCCGCTCTTATTCACGCCCATGGCGGGCGGTACACAAGACATTTCCAGGGATGCCGAGTCGAGGCCAAGATAAGACGCGCAAAACGCCCAGCACGCCGCCCAGGCCGCGGTCAACGCCTGCGCGCCCACCCAGCGCGGGCGAGCTGCTCTCGCGCGGCCGGCAGCATCGCGTTACCGCGGGAGCCTCCCTAGGTATTTCTTGTCTGCGAGCCGAAGCGTCTTGGGCGTGGCGCAGTGTGTATAGCTGGGCCGGCGGGCGCGCGGGTGGGCGGCTTCATCAGTGGGTTGGGAAAGTGAGAGCAGGCCTGAGTTGCAGCGCCCAGACATTGGGGCGGGCTTGGGACGGCGAATGGGCGCGCCACCCGCTGCTGCTGCTGTGGATATCCGGAGCCCGCAGACGGAGACGGGGGAGAGCTGCAGCTGCAGATGTACGTGTGATGTAGCTGTGCGAGTCGACAGTGATGATGTCTATACTCGGATCTGACCTTGCGGGCCGTCTCCAGATCAGCAGATGGAGTGCCGTGTGGCAGGGACACACGTACACAGGACATTGGTGTCGCAGAGTCAGGAGCTCGATGTCTTGGCAGGCGTCTTTACTCGCGAAGGCCAATCTCACGTGCGCCAAAGGGCACAGACGACAGACATCCCGTCATCGCCACCTCCACGCTCCGCCTGCAGCTTTGATTACAATCATCACGGCTAGGGGCTCGCCAGATCTCAAACGCTCATGAAACGAGCTCTCGAGCCCTTGGCGTCACTGACTTCCAACCAAAGGCTTGTCGCATCGTGGTTCAAGCATCGACTTGGCCTCCCAGGACATGACGAGCTGCGGTCTGGTAAGGACTCCCATTAACAATATACGAAACACTGGAACTATGCCCAGCCTATTATCGTCGACGTCCCTCCACCTATCATTACCATCGCAAGAGAACCTTCTCAGCCCAGCTTGATCTCTAGCTCCTTGTTCCAGACACCACCGTGAGTCGCCTCTTCCAGGCCGGTGAGATACACAACGCCGTTCTCAAAGCGAGACTGCACGCCGCCTGTCGCATTCCCACCGTAGTCATGGCCCTGGTTGACACTCACACTATTCGGACCGCTCTTCGCGCCAGCGATCGTGACATTCGCAAGCGGCAGGCCGTCCTCGAAATCGCCAGAAACAGTGGCGCGCAGAGTGTTGTCCGCGAAAGAGAGCTATCGAACCAAGTCAGTTTGTGAAAGATCCTCGAAACCATGCCGGCAACACTCACATGAACCTCCTTCGTCGCCTCCTGCTCGATATAAATCCCATCATCCAGCCACAGCTCCCCCTCCGCCTTCCCATCCTTATCCAACGCTACGACCAGACTCCACGGACTCAGCCTCGACGTCCGCGTCGTGTTCCCAGCCCTCTGCATGGGAACAATATACCCTCCCCGGACGTGAATCGGCTGGTGCTCCAGCGGCGCCCGCAGCGTCTTGTTCTCGCCCGCGCCCACCACCTCCTCGCGCAGCGTGTACCAGTCGTACCAGCGCTCGCCCTCGGCGACGCCGGGGAAGACGCCGCGCACGCTCGTCGCGAGCGCTTCGAGCACGGGCGTCACGAGCAGCGCGGGGCCGGACATGAACTGCGTCTCGATGCCTGCGAGCGATGCGTCGTTGGGGAATTCCCACGCCAGGGCGCGCAGGACGGTTTCGCCGGCGGCGTGCGCGCGGTGGAAGAGCGTGTAGGTGTAGGGGAGCAGGCTGTAGCGGATGTTCATGATGCGGCGCGTGGACTCGGCCGTCGTGGACCAGCGGTAGGCTTCTTGCGCGATGGTGTTGCGGTTGTTGTGGTTTCTCTGTTGGGTGGGGGTTAGTTGGGTGTCGCGTTGGTGAGGTCTGGGTGGCTACTGACGTAGAAGGGGAACCAGGCGCTCAGCTGCATCCAGCGCGTGCAGAGCTGCATGTCGGCGTTGCCGTTGAAGCCGCAGGTTTCGACGCCGAAGTAGGGGATGCCCGCGATGCCGAAGGCGAGCGCCTGCGAGATGCCGAAGTACATGTTGCCCCACATGGAGTTGGTGTCGCCTGGTTCGTGGATGTCAGTATGGTTTGAGCATTTCCGTCGTTGGCATTCGGGACTTACCACCCCAGGTTCCAGCGAAAGTGCCACTACCAGCGAAGGTGCTCCTCGCGAGGAAGAACGGCCTCTTGCCGCCGTATGTCGCAACGAGAGCATTGTACGAAGCATTGCCGCTCGTGTGGCCGTAGAGGTTGTGCAGCTCGTATTCCGTGCTGTTGTGCGGGCCATCGTTGTGCGTAGCGTTCGGCGAAATGGCCTGCTTGACCAAGCTGTGTCCGTCGAGGAAGTTGTTGATAGCGTAGGGCGGGAAATTCAAGTTCCGGACGCCCGGCGTGGGAATCGTGCGGGCGTACACCGGTGTAGGGGTCGCGGTGGGTGTAGGGTACGCAGAAGACTGGGAAGCCTGCAGTGAGCTGTATATGGCTGCCTCGGTAGAGTTAGTGACGTTGAAGGATTCCGACGTCCTGTAGTCGACGGTGACGCTCGTGTTGGCATCGCCGGGCAGCATGATGGGAATGTGGGCAGGGTTGAGCGAGAGCTGGGATGCGCCGCAGCTACCGGTGCACCAAGAAGGTGCGTCGGAGATGTCCAACCACCAGCCGTCGAACTCGAGCTGCTCAAAGTACCTCTTGAACTCGTCGGTCCAGAATTGTTGAGCGTTGGGGTCTTTGGTGAAGTCTGGCCAGACACTGAAGCCCGGCCATTCAGTGCCGTAGTAGTCCTCGTCACCATTCTTGATGTAAAGGTCAAGAGCTGCGCCCCGGTCAAATGTCGGGAATGAATCGCTTGCGTTCGTCGGGTCGGGGACGTAGACCTGGGATGTGTGTCAACATCATTCTCAGCATCAGTCACAACTGCCACTTACGTTCGGATCGAGGATTGGGAGCCAGTACTGGCCATTGGCGTGCAAGCGAGCAAGGAAATCGAGGCCTTCGTCGACGCCATAGTTCGCGTTATGAGAGAAGATACGATTGAGGTACAGGTAGTCGAGATCGCTCATGACGCCCTCCAGCTGAATCTCAGCTTGGGCATACAGATCAATGACATCTTGCAGATTTGTCCAGTTAAGGTATCCCCTAGATTGGATTAGTACTTTCCGCACCTAATATCAGGACGACGCTCGACTCACCATCTGCACTGGTAGAACCCGAGAGCCCAGTATGGCTGCAGACCAGGAGTGCCGATGATGCCAGTGTGGTACTGGCTGATCACCTCTTTCGGAGTCGGTCCGCTCATGAAATACAAGTCGAAACTACCACCGATAGTACGGTAAGTGACACTGTCGTCCCTCAAGAGCCAATCCTGGCCGTGTGCGTTGCGAGCGTAGACACCATGAGAGGTAGAAGACGCATTGTCAGCGCCGTATCTCGTCTCAACGTACACAGGGTGCGTGTCGTGGCCATTGACATCGATCTCCTGATCGTTCTCCAAGTTGTACGCGTTCCAGAATGTCTGCGTCCAGTTGTTGCCCAACCTGAAACCGTGGATGCTCGCCGCGAGTCCGTAGATGTTGTAGTTCGGGACCATGTTGGTCTTCAGCTCGAGGAACTGGTCCTCGAACACGATCTTGTGACCGTACGTGTCGAAGATGACTTCGCCGGAGCTCGCGCGCTCGATGCGGAATTGAAAGCTGGGATCGTTGCTCCAGGTGAACGAGAGGTCGCTCTTGTTCTTGGTGCAGCCGTCTTCAATGGATGGTTTCGGGGTGAGGTCCGGCGAGAGGATGTAGAGCGACTCGTTGCTTGGAGCCAAGTGCTTTGGCCAGATGCGGACAGAGAGGCGCTCTTTCGATTGGTACTCGACTGCGAGAGTCAGGTCGGCGATGTCATTGCCGTAGACGTTGCAACCGTCGCCGGCGAGAGTTAAGTCGGCAGTGATTTTGTTGCTGGTCTCTTGGACGTTTGAAGCTTTGTATCCAGGGCACTCATCTTGTGCGTCTGGCGCTGTGGTGTCAAGAACATTGGGTGTCACGCTCGGGGCATAGTTTGCGGACACGGGAATACTTGGACTTGGTGGAAAGGCAGGAGGATACTGTGCTTGCTGGGCTGACTGGTGTTAGCATGGCCATTTGACCTTCCTTACGCTGTCCCATACCTGTCGCAAGCATTGGCAAAGCCCACGCCAAAGCCGTAAACCAATGCATTCTCAAGTGCAGGGTTGTCTACTGAGTGGATGATCGGAGCTCGAGCTATGGAAACAACTTCATTCACGACAAAACATCGTCCTCAAGTATCGCGCCCACGACTCCTCCATCCTCGGTTGCCTATCAACGTCATCTGTCTTGCGCAGATCATCACAAGATCCCCATGCTCGAATTGTACAATGGCTGAACCCAGATTCGGGGCTTTGAGTACGGTGGCCCACACCGAGAGCTCTTTGAATTGGATGCTCGGAAACCAAAGATCAGCTCTGCATCTCCAGATCGAACGCCGATCACCTTTTGCATCGTCATACAGGCAACTCGAAGAGCCGCATGCCGGGATGCCGCGGTATTTGTAAGAGCCTCCGAAGTCTAAAGCGTCACTCTTCACCACATGGGATGGAGTACCTGAAGATCTGCGCGGGGAAGATGGCTGATGTGTGGATCAAGCTTGATGGTTTGCGGAGTCCGGAGAGCTTGCCCCAGAGCTTGACAAAGGCATCAAGAATAGCTTGTTTTTCTCCATTGATTGTATCGGTAAAGTTAAGCGCTAGGTGCTACCGGGTCAGTGGATACTGATCATATCACGGAGTTTGCGCCGAGCGGTAGAGCCATGTGATTACATGCTTCGCGGTCGATGGCGTGGGAGACGGGAGATTGACATGGCATCCGTCTAGAACGCGAACAAATATACAACAGGGAAATTTGTGAGAGATTTCAAACAACAATCGAAAATGGAGGATCGTGGAGTGTACAGGGTATGTGATAATGCTCGAAACGAGATGCAAGAGGTTAGATATAGTACAGAAGGAAGCAGAGTGCGCCTACCATGCATTCGCTACAACGTTGTCAATCGAAAACAAATGTACGATGCAGCGCAGCCTAGAAGACACGATCGCTGCCGCTGGCTTCATCAACAGCAACAGTGTTCGCAGGCTTACGCATGAATGCGTCTACGAGAACTCCAGCAGCGACTCCGACGTTCATGCTGTCGACCCCAACATCGATGGCGCTTTTTGAAGGCATTCCACGTTCGATGGTGACTTCGAGGTCAGCTTTTGAGCGAAGATTGGCCCGCAATCCTTCACCTTCCGAGCCCAGCAGTAATATGTGCGGATGCCTGATTAGGGGGCTTTGGACAGCAAGGCTGCCAGAGGTGACTTGTTTGTTCAATGAGCGAGATCTCGCATCGGGTGCGACAGCAGCACAGATTCGCCAGCCAGCTTTGCCGCTATCCGTGATGAAGGCCGATGGTTTGTTGACTGCAAGAATTGGAACCGCTTCGCATGCGCCGGCGCTAGCCTTCGCAAATATGGGAGACTGCAGGTTGGCACATGTATTGACTGCGACAGCGACAGCATCCACGCCATAGAAATGCGCAGTGCGTACGATTCCGCCCAAGTTGCCGGGGTCAGTGATGCCATCGAGGAACAAAACGAACGGGTGTCGCCACGAGGATGTGTCGTATGTCAGCGTTGGGGAAGTCCCGTTGATGTCAGCATCCTCTGCGTTCTGTGAGCCAAGCACCAGTTGCACGCTCCCTGAATCTTTGTCAGGCTTCCTCATCTGAGCAACTGGTGGACTCGGCAGACGAGATGCCTCAAGGACGGCGCCGTTATGAGGCCTGCCCTCACTGATCTTGTCGAGGAGATTCGTATCTCGGTGGTAAGTTATTGGCACTCCGGCATCTTTTGCGAGCGCCCTGATCTCTCTTGCGTCGGAAGTCCTCTCGGCGTCCTTGAGGTGCAATTTATAAAACTTTCGTTTGTTGGCACGCAGTGCCGCCACGATGGGATTAACACCGTAGAGAAATTGGCTGGAGGCGGTGGTGTAGGGTATGGCCATTGGGATATGATCACGCTCTTTGCGCTCTTTCCGCTCTTTCGTTCCTCTGACCTCCTCGCCTGTTGAAGAAGCCTCATTTGCATGGCTATTGCTGTCTCTGCTCCTCATGGCCGGATTTTCGGGTTTGGGGACTGTATGTTGCTGTGCTCTTGAATGTCCAAATCGCGATACACGCCTGTCCCCCTCTCTCCTCGGAGTCCTCTCTTCCCGAAAACCAAGGCCACGTTTGTCATCAACGACCGAAAGCGCATCTCGCCTTCCATTTCCGGGCCGTGATCGCCTGTCTCCATCTCGATTCGACGTAGACTGCTGACTGGCTCTGATGCCGCGATTGATGGCTGATGTGCGTGAGACATTGCGTGCAAAGGTTCGCGGCTGCCATAAAGGCGCTCTGATCCAACACCGTGCGCAGATGCTGGCTGGTGATAAAGGCGAAGGCGTCATAGCGATGGAAGGTCGCCTGTGGAAAGGAAAATTAAGGTCAAGCTCGTCGAGCTTGTGAAAGCATGTGAACGCTGCTGCAGGGCAAGCCAGACCCCGCAAGTCGGTCGCGTCGCATGGAGAACAGGCGCGTCTACCAGCGACCTTCAATTAACATTTCACTTTCGATCACGCGCACTCCCACATATCCCCCTGTTTTGAAAGGTTTGCAGCTGCTATGCGACCACATCGAAGCCCATACGCGCCATTATTGCGAACGCGGGGTTGATCTCTGACACCTTTCTACCTTCTCGCACTTCAGCGCCATTGATTCCACCCACGACTAGCCAGAATGGCCTTCAGTTTCGAGGCCGGCAACTCGTCCTCTGATGACGACGCAGTCGGTGATGTTTCAGCATGGCAGGCAAACGCAAAACGCAAGGAGAAAACGCCCCCGCGACGGACATCTGGTTTCCAGGCGGTGAATCGGCCGGTTCAAGAGCGCATTGCTATGCGATCGACACCTGATCCCGAGTCTTCTCCGCCTAGGACACATGCGCCTGCTGCTCAAATGAAGCCTGTGACAGAGGCTACAGTCATCTCTTCTGGCGAGGAGTCTAGCTCCGAGGAGGACAGTGTCCGTGAGAAGGAAGTTTTGCCTGTCGCCGCCCAACCGGTTGCGATCGAAGAGTCGGGACATGAAGACAATGCGTCGCACGAGCAGGACGAAGAGAAGTTTCGGGACGCTTTAGAGGATCTCGGACACCTCAGGGAGACACCAGAGCAAAATGCCGAGGATGCAGATGAAATTGTTGTCCCGGAAAGCACGCTGGAAGTTTTTATTCCACAAGATGAGATCGACGAGGAGGAGCTTGGTCAAATCGTGGACTTCAGTGCTGGCGGTGATGTGGTTCTTCGCGTGCTGAATGAGCGGGAAGGTGAAGATGGAATGATGGCATACGCAGTCGAGTTCGAGGACAGGCACGCTGACGAGGTACGTTTTGCATGTGATCGCACAAGATTCTTGGTTATATAAAGCGGTGACTCTTGCCGCTACTTTCCTTGTGCATTTCACTGTTTCTCTACAACACTGCGAGTCCGCGACCACCCGACTGACTGTCTACCCAGATCTCATTTGCCGATCTGCTACTTCTTCAGAACGGCCAGGAATCACTCAATCGATTTGAAGTCGAGGCTTCACCCGAACCCGAGCCCCAATCGAAGGGCAAGAGCCGCCGGTCGAGTGAGAGGATGTCTTCGACACGCCCTCGAGCTCGCGCGGCGCCTCGGAAGGACTTCGTGAGCACTATGGATGCGGTCGAGCTCTCAGAAAGCGAGCAGGTATCTGAAAGTGAGGCTCCGCGCGCTCGCAAGCGGCGTCAGGTTCACAATCAGTACCTTCAATCAGCAGAATCTGAAGAGTCCGAGGATGATCTCGAGTCAGATATCCCGTCCAGACGTCGCAAACAGAAAGACGCTGCTCCCGCAAGAAGATCACTTCGCAAAGCCGCTCGAGGAACGCAACTTGATGACTCCGATCGCGACATTATCTTAGGCAACGACCTCATGGATGATGAGGATGAGGACGACGACGATGATGGCGCATTCGTGCTGAAGTCAGATATCCCGGGCGTGAGAAAGCGCACACGCGCGACTCGTAACGGTCGCGACAACCTTAGAGACTCGGATTCCAGCAAGCGTATACGTGCTGGCGAACGCCAGAGTGCTCGCACCACTAGGCACGTCGGGGCAATGCAAGAGGTCGATATTGATAACATCTATCGCTCTGACAGCTTCGACGTCGCCAGGCAACCCCCGAAGCCAAAGCTTGTGGCTGCAAAGGAGACTTTCCAACAACTGCCTCGCAACGACGAGTTCAGGATCCGGCACAATCAGCATTGCGAGACTTGCACTAACGGTGTGAATTTCGCTCCTCTGATCTACTGCCAGGGTTGCACGCTTGCCTATCACAAGCAGTGTCTTGGCCACCGGTCCAGTCGTGAGCACCTGGTGACCAAAGTCGGAGAGAATGAGTTTGTCTTGCAGTGTAGACGCTGTGTCGCATACCCTCGCAAGAAAGACCTCTCAGCTCCGGACCAGGGCAAGTGTCAAGACTGCTACCATCATGGAACAGCTTGTCGACCTTTCCGGAGCAGAAAAACGCCTACGCAAAAACAGCGTGAGCGCGAAGAGAACGACGGCGTGGACCCAGTGCACGAAGTGGACCCTTCTCGGATCAACAATGCAGACAATGTGCTTTTCCGGTGCATCATTTGCTTCCGCGGGTTTCATTTTGAGCACCTTCCTTCACGCTCTGATATGATGGAGCTGGACACCGATGCTGACGCTGAGCAACGCTTCCGCGAGTATAGCCGCGATTGGAAGTGTAAAGAGTGCCTCAACATGCCAGCCAAGGTCTCCGGACTCCTTGCCTGGAAGCCCAACGATGAAGACAACTACGACGATGCCATGGCCATCGACGAAATCAACGAGGAGGAAAAGGCCTATCTCATTAGATGGGAAGGGCAGTCCTATTTCCGTGCGTGCTGGATGCCTGGAGCCTGGGTTTGGGGCGTTACTTCTGTTTCAATGCGGAAAGCGTTTGCGAAACGTGACGAAGCCAAGAGACCGAAAATGCGCACTGAGGAGGCTATCCCAGAAGACTTCCTTCGTGCGGACATCGTGCTTGATATCAAGTTCACGAGTATCGTCGACATTCGCACCGAAGACATTGACAAAGCTCGTATCCGCGAAGTTGATAAAGCTCTGATCAAGTACAAAGGCCTGGGCTACGAAGACGCTGTCTGGGAGACGCCTCCAACTCCAGATGATGGCGATCGTTGGACTGATTTCGTGACGGCATACAACGACTGGGTACTTGGCCGCTATGTACGTCCACCCAAGTCTTCGACCCTCAGAGCTCGTCTGGAGAAAGTACGAAAGACCAACTTCGAAGATCTTGAAAAGACGTCGCAGCCCGAGTCGATCAAGGGAGGCGATCTGATGAAATACCAATTGGAGGGCTTGAATTGGCTGTACTTCAAGTGGTATCAGCACACCAATGCCATCCTCGCTGACGAGATGGGCTTGGGCAAGACCATTCAGATCATTGGCTTCTTAGCTACACTCGTCCAGGAGCACACATGCTTCCCTTTCTTGATCGTAGTGCCTAACTCAACATGTCCCAACTGGCGTCGCGAAATCAAGAGATGGGCTCCTGATCTCCGCGTGGTCGCTTTCTACGGCTCAAAGGAGAGCAGAGATCTTGCATACCGCCATGAGATGTTCCCCGAGAACAGCAAAGACCTTCGCTGCCATGTGGTCGTTACATCTTACGATGCTGCTGCCGACGATAGCGCTCGCAGGTTCTTCCGCAGCGTCCAGTGGCAGGGTTTGATCGTTGACGAAGGCCAGCGTTTGAAGAACGAAAAGACACAGCTATACTCGGCCTTGGGAGCACTCAAAGCGCCCTTCAAGGTTTTAATGACGGGTACTCCATTGCAAAACAATACGCGGGAACTTTTCAATCTACTCCACTTCCTTGATGAAACCCAAAATGTTGAAAAGCTGGAGAAAGAGTACGAGGATCTCGACCAGGCCAAGATCACCAAATTGCATAACCTTATCAGGCCCTTCTTTCTTCGTCGCACCAAAGCGCAGGTCTTGACCTTCCTGCCTCCGATGGCGCAAATCATCCTGCCTGTCAGCATGAGCGTCTTGCAAAAGAAGGTTTATCGTACTATCCTCGCGAAGAACCCAGAGCTCATGCGCGCTATCTTCAGCTCGGAACAGAATCTGGGCAAGGGAGAAAAGGCAAGCTTAAGCAATGTACTCATGCAGCTGCGCAAGTGTCTGTGTCATCCTTTCGTGTACAGCAGAGGAATCGAAGAGCGCCATGACAACTTGTCACTCTCGCATCGGAACCTCGTAGACGCCAGCAGCAAGCTCAAGCTCCTCGAAGTCCTGCTGCCGAAACTTCAGGAGCGCGGCCACCGCGTATTGGTTTTCAGTCAGTTCCTTGACATGCTGGACATGGTCGAGGACTTCCTCGACGGCATGGCGCTTCAATACCAGCGCTTGGACGGCTCGATCAGCAGTTTGCAGAAGCAGAAGCGCATTGACGAGTTCAATGACCCCGAGTCGCAGCTGTTCGCTTTCTTATTGTCCACTCGTGCCGGAGGTGTCGGTATCAACTTGGCAACTGCTGACACAGTAATCATCCTCGATCCTGACTTCAACCCGCATCAAGACATCCAGGCTCTGAGCCGAGCTCACCGTATCGGTCAGACAAAGAAGGTACTATGTTTCCAGCTAGTCACCCGTGCGAGTGCGGAGGAGAAAATCATGCAAATTGGTCGCAAGAAGCTTGCGCTTGATCATGTCCTCATTCAGGAGATGGACACAGACGATGCAGATGAACACGATCTGGTGACGGTACTCCGTCACGGTGCAAGCGAGCTTTTTGAGGACAGCGGCGAGCAGGACATCATCTACGACAGCACCAACGTGGAACAGCTCCTCGACAGAAGCCGCGTCGAGGATAACAACCTCGGAGGCGACCAATCAGCCGAGACACAATTTAGCCATGCCAGAGTCTGGGCGAACACCTCAGGTGGACTCGAAGATGTGGCCCTAGACGGAGCCGAAGAGACAGCTCCTGACCCCAGCGTGTGGGCGAACATCCTCAAGGAGCGTGAGCGCGTCGCCAATGAAGAAGCTGCCGCAAAGGCGGAAGCGCTTGGCCGCGGTCGCCGCAACAGGGATAAGATCGATTACGCAGGTGACAATGTTGGAGACGCAGAGGGCCTTGAGATTTCGCCGCTCAAGAAACAGCGCAAGGCTAAGGACCCCGACGAGAGCGATACCGATTTTCAAGCTGACGACAGTGATGCCGACGACGGCGCCGACGATGGTGAGAACGCGGATACTGACATGTTGGATGCGGACGATATGGGCATTGCTAAACAGAACTTAGGGCGCAAGAAAACCGGTAAGCAAAATCTCCCTCTAAAAAAGCAACTTCCTACACCTGCAGCTACACCTTCGAAACCGAAGCGAGGCCGTCCGGCGGCTGAGAAGGCTGCGGCTACGCCTGCAAAGAAACGGGCGACTGTGACAAAGGCTCCTCCTTCAACGAAGAAGCCTGCGAAGCCACCAAAGAAGCCGAAAGAGCCGAAAGAGCGCGTTAGGCCGGTGCCTGCAAAGACTGCCTCTGCTGTTGCGAAAAAGTCGGCGGCCGAGAAAGAGCAGCCCGAGGCTGTCCAGAAGGCTTCCGCTTCGAGTTTCAAGCAGAAAATGGCAGAAGCAGTGAAACAGAAAAACGCCAAAACGAATTCCTCGAAGGCCTGCATCGCTAGCAACTCGGCTGGTTCAGAAGATGCCACGTCCAACACTCTGGCATCACCAGCGAAGAAGAACAGGCCAGCAGCCTTCAAGCCGTCCGTCAACGGCACGCCAAACCCCCCTATCACCACTGGAAACACAAACGGCAATAAGAACCCAGAGAGAGGCTTACAATTGTGAAACCAGCTCCTCCTAACTTTCGCCGTGCCCACATTCCCCAAGCACAAGTTCCGTCTCCAGAAGGCATCTCAACCCCGATCAACAACGGCGCACCTCGTGAACAACCTCACTCTCTTGAAGATTACATCAATTGCATGGCATGCAAGACACGGCATCTACTCGGCTCTTGCCCTCTGAAAACCGCTGGCGTAGAGTATTGCAACCTTTGTGGCATCGCCCACTACGGTCACTCGCGTGTGTGCCCTCACATCACGTCAGAGACTCAGGTATGAACACCTTTACCGATCTGAACCAAAATCATGCTGACTATGAAATCCCTGCTAGGTGCGCGCAATGCTCGAAGCCCTCAAATCGTCACACGAACCCGAACACCTCGTTGCGCAAGCCACTCGCTACCTCAAAGGCCTCAAGGGCAACCTCGTCCAGATGAAGAAGCACAAACTCGCCAAGGAGCGCGCTAAGGAGGAAGCGGCTTCAAATACCGCGGCTTATCCTCATCAGCATCAACAGTACGATTCGAGAACTCAGTGGAAACAGCCCCCTGGGCCCCCGGCTGGGCCTGGGTATTATCAGACGTATGGTTGGTCGGCATAATGGGACTTTGTTTCAATAAAGGAAAGGGAGTGTAGCAGTGTATAGAGGTGTGTTGTTAATGAACAGAAACGAACATATGATCGAAGTGCTGTCCTTGGGTGAGAATGTGACAAGCTTCAGTGGGAACGGGGCACCTAAAATCGAATGTTTTCGTGATCCTCATGCCCAAGGGTAAAGCTAATGATTCGTCTCAACACTTCTTGCTGCCCCATATGAAGCCTATAGGAATACCATCAATGAGCCCAAGACCGCCAACATCCCAAGCGTAGAAACCGCGACGCGACCCGCTGCACCGGTGGAGGCCTCGCCCTCGGCAGCTTCGGAGCCTTCATCGCCTGCGCTTCCGCCATTGCCAGCAGTGCCATTAGCACCGCCACTCGAGGACCCAGCATTCGCCGCCGAGGAATTGACTGTCGCCATCTCGCCGACAGGAATATTAGCCAAAATGATATTCAAAGCGCTCAGATCCTGCCCAAGACCTTCCGAGCCGTCCCAGGTGCTGTTGCCCCAAGTGTTACCGCAAGTGGTACCACTCTCGCCGCCCGAGCACTGCATCGCAGCGCCCATTGCAGACTCCCGCAGCAGGAAGTCGATGCGCTCGTGCATGCTCCAGGCGGGCACCCTGCCGGCGTCGGAGACATTGGCAGGGTTAGAGATGTTGACGGGCCGGTCGTAGCTGAAAGTATTCTGGTCGTCGGTCAGGGCGAGGGTTTGCGCGAGGCTGCGGCCGAGGATGGCGCGGTAGGCGAGCTGGTCGGTGTTGCAGTTGCCCCGGGGCGCGCAGGCAACTTCGGTGAGGGTGCCGTTGGTGACGGCGCCGTGTTCGGGGTTCGCGAAGGTGGCGTTGAGGGCGCCGACGGTGGCTATCCAGCCCCTGTTGCCTGCTGTTTGGGTCTTGGGACTTGTTAGTGGATGGTTTGTGATAAGTTTGGTTGGCGATGGGCTCTTACGTGGTTCCAAATGTACACTTCGCCGGCGAGGTAGCTTGCGATGTCTGCTGTCCATTGGATGTTATTGATGTCTGAGCAATTGTCAGACGTGCTGGAGCCATCATACACAGCCCCGGGCGTGGTGGAGTTAATATCGGCAATGAGGCCGACTTCGATAGACCACATAAAGACCCTTTCAGCCCAGTCTGAGTAGGTATCGTTGCCCGTGAAACGCGCGAGACGAGCAGCAAGCTGGTAAAAGTTGCTGTTGGACCTAGAATTCTTGTAGTCGTAGCCGGCATTGAACGCAAAGATCTGCCAGCGTAGTCCGCCGTTGCAGGAGCCCTCGTCCCACCGGGCAGCTTGGGCGTCGAATACATTCGTTGAGATCTCTTCCCAGGTCGTGTCCAGGCCCGATAAAGCGTCGGACGGGAAGCCGTACTCTGCCGCTGTCATGGCGGCCAACGCCCAGGTGGTCTGGTCATCATTGCCCAGTGTCTCTGCTTGATCCGCGGGAGCGAAATCGCGCGAGTCGCCGAGCTGGGAGCGCAGAGCCTGCCCGATGATGTCGTTGTACGAATCGTCGCCAGTCTGATGCCAGTAGTGGATCAAGGTGTCCCAGGCAAGGCCACTCTCCCAGAAGTAACACGGTTGTCCAAACAAGCCTGTAGTGTTCGTTCCGTTGGAGGAGTAGCGGCTCACGACACTCTCGGCGATTGTCTTTGCAGCATCGTTGATCGACTGCGTATCATTCAGGTCAAGGTCAATCGCCAAGCTGTGCCCTACGAGCAGAAGACCCGGAACCAGTGATGCTTTGGAAAGATGCATCGTTCAAACGACTAAATTGAGATATTGGTTGGTATAACAGTGGGGCCAAACCTAGAAGAGGGCATGTTCCTATATATCACGGTCAACGGGCCGAAGGATTCGCTCTGCCCTGGTCATGAATCTCGTCTCTCCACGGCCGTGCGTCGAAGGATCGCGCTACGCGGCGCGTTCTTCTTCGGATGAGGCGAAGCAAATCTACAGACCCAATATTGGAGCGGTAAGCTCTTGGCCCGCTCGGCAAGCAAGCTGTGACTTCATGGCTCTAAATACGAGCTGCATTGTATATCGAGGAGCCTATTGGGCGGTCTGGTGGCGTTCCTGGACCACAGGATGAGACTTTGCTTGCCGCTGGATGTCACCGTCGTGCTTGCGTATTCGAAGCGGCAAGCAGGCAGCAGGATTATTGCTCGTCTCGTAGTAGGTAGGCTTCCTCCGCGGAACGTTTGCTGGTCATGTGGCTCGGACTCGTCGTTGGCAGATCCCCTGCCAAGCACCATTCAACGGGGCGGCGGCAAGATGTTGCCGGAGTGCCATAGACCAAAGCAACAACATCAGGAGTTCTATGAAGCTGAAGTAGTGCTGATTAACTATGGGTAGATCTTGAAGGTATTTATCCGGAAGGACATCTGCCTTCCCGTGGTCAGTAATTGCTCAGAGTGCCTTGGGTAGGTCTGCGAACATATCTGCCTGAGGCCTCCACGCCAGTCCCAAAAGAGCCGTATGCGACTCCGAGGCTCGACGATGTCGGTAAATGTTACATTCGTTCTGTCACAGCTCGATCGGCCCTAAACACTTCCAACCACATCTACTCTACGTTACGCCTTCACCTCAGCCCCAGACCGAAAATCCAAAAATGGGCACCGAAACCAACATCCACAAGCTCTCCCAACCCGTCCCCGTAGCCGACACCCTCGCCTCGCAACAGAAAGATTACGACTGCACGCCCTGCCGGCTCATGGGTACTTGATTCACCCCCTTCGTACCTCCCCACGACCCCCCCCACTAACGTATTTCCTTACGCAGGCAGCGCAGCCTTCACCGGCCTCGGAATCTACAGCTACGCCTCGGGCATGTCGCAGCTGCGGCAGCGCGAGATGGAGATCCTCAAGAGCGGCTCGCGGGTGACGATGGGGATGCGGAAGGGCGGGATTTTCGGGCTGAGCGCGGTTTTGGTTGGGATGGGCGTTTACCGGTTGAAGTTCTAGGGCAGTTGGCATGCGATGCGAAAGATGAAGGAAGACATACACTGGTTTGAGTGAGGCCTGAGGCCGAGGTCTGAGGGGCCGAATCGCATACCGGATTATGGATGAGGAAGGAATGAGGGTGCAGTACTGCCGGTCCGATACTCCAAGAGGATTACGCCCGAGTCCGCTACGGCACCGGGTCGAGAGGATGTGGTGCGAGAAGCCGCACAGGGGAGGTTCATGCAGCCGTGTGGAAAATCGCTAGGACGAAAGGTCGATCGGCATGCCACGCCACGGTCTCATAATCGACGAGGGGATCACGGATACCAGGAAGCCATTCAGGCCGGGTATCAAATCCGGCTTAACTCAACTCAACTCACCACCGTGAAAGAACGTAAAAGAACATATCATCAAAAGACACCAAAGCGTGCCCATTACGACGTATCGCAATATAGAGTGGGTATTTACATTTAAGAAACCAGGTTCCCTCCCAACCCGGTGCCAGCTCACGATATGCACCGAATGCGTCTTCGTCCATTGCCATCCTCCTCCATGAAATGCGCGTCGCTCGACTTAACGCTCCACCAGAAATTCCCTTCGTGATTGATGATCAAAAAAACTCCCAACAAATGCATCGCTTGCAATCCTCTCGTGCGCGTCGTGACTCCATTGAACATGCATGCAGTCTTGTCAGACTGGTGCCTGGTGTGTCGTGATTCCGTTTCCCCTCTTGACAAAAGAAATTCCTTGCTTGCTAGACGGCATTCGCAGATCAGACGTGCCTTCCCTTCTTTCCTCCTCTGCCGCCGCCGTCTTTGCGGTTTGTGTCGTTTCCGTCAGGGTTCAGGCCGGAGATGTCGAAGAAATCTGGGTAAGGCATTTTGCGTTTGCTGCCGGCTCCGGAGCCAAGGTTGAAGTTGAATGTCGGGCCGGTTGAGGTGCGGTTGCTGTCTCGGTTGCGAGTGTGGCGGGATCTGGAGGAGGCTTTGGGCGCGACGCGAACTGTGTTGTTGGATGCTGGGTCCACGTCCATGGTTTGGCTGTCTTCCCGATTGTGGTTGGTGGGGTACGCCTGGGCGGAGCGGAAGGAGAAGTTTTCGAGAGCGGGTGCCGGTGTTGAAGTGGCAGGTGCGGCTTGGGTGGGCGTGTGGTTTTGATGCTGAGGTTGCGGTGCATGCTGCGGCGGCTCAGAAGCCCTTCTTTGCTGCTCTTCCTCCACTAGGTCGCTTGATGTCGGGTTTCCCATGGGCTTTCGTTGTACCTCCGGCGAGGAGCTCCTAGTGTCGGCGACTTCTTCTTTGCCACCATCGTCCTCATCCTCACTTGCCTTGGGACCATCATCGAGCCTCTCCGTTGCCCATCTTCGGACCCTCCAACCTTCACCGTCCATCAAACCCAAGTTCTCCTTGTCCAAGAAGGCCAGCAGGTCGTCCAAGGCATCCTGATATCCGGCCTCGCGAGCGCGGGTGTTCTCGGCGGCGGCAGTCTTGTAGAGGTTGGTCACTGATAGGGCAGCGGCCTTGAAGTCCGATAGTAGTTGGTGGGTCTGCTCGTTTCGGCGGCGTGTAGTGGGCAGCGAGGAAGAGAGGTGACGCATAGAGTCCATGATGACGGAGCCAGCGGAGGCGTGGTACGAAATGCGGTCTGGAAGAGCTGGCCTGAGCTGGCCTGGTTGGCGTAGCCCGGTATCAGTTGGCGTGGTGCAGTGTTGGTCGGCCTGGACTATATTAATGCAGGCCCAGCGGAATGGGCGTGTGACACGGGATCTGCGCCGGACAGCGGGTGTTCGCAGGCGCCCGCTAGGTGCGTGCGGGTGAAAGAAGGGAATGCGGCCTCGGTTATTCCGGGAGATGGCAGGCCCCGGCGGGGTGATGCTGCAGGTGTGGCAGAGAACGTGTACTGTACAGCCGATGAGGCGTAGGAGTAATGGTACAGAGTAGAGAGCGCGCGTGGAGTGGTGTGTGCAATGGGCGTGGTGTTGGTCGTAGTGGCTCAGCATCCCGCCCGCAAGGTTGACAAAGAAGCTTCCAGGTGCAAGCGCGGGCGGCCTGCGCTGGCTGTGACTCGTCCAAGCCCGCCCGACTGGCGGGACCGTCCGGCGGCCGCTGGTGGGGCTTGCCCAGGCATGTTGTCGTCACGCTCAAAACATCCAATTCCCTCTTGCCCATCCACCCATGCCGGCGCTTGACGTTGTCTGTGTGTCAGCACGGCCGCGTATGGACATTACCTGATATACCCGCCCATTTCCATCGCAAAGCCCTAACACAAGCACTCGCCATGCCGTCTGTCACCTCCCTGGATTCGGACATGCGCAACTTGCGCCTGTCCCGCTACACCCCGCAGGCAGCAAACGAAGCGCGATCCTGGATTGAAGATACCCTTGGTCGCTCCCTACCTCCTGGCGATCTCCTGGCTGCACTGAAAGATGGCGTTGCACTATGTGAGCTCGCGAACCTGGCCTTACCGCCTCCTGGAATCAAGTTCAAGAAGAGCCAGATGCCCTTCATCCAGATGGAGAACATCAGCCATTTCCTCAAGGCATGCGAGATGCCCCCTCTCAACATGCCTTCGCACGATCGCTTCTTGACTGTTGATCTTTTCGAGGGAAAGGACCCTGCACAAGTCCTACAATGCCTGGGAGCCTTCTCGCGGCAAGCGAATGCCGCAAACCCTTCCACCTTTAGATCTACCATCGGACCAAAGAAATCTGGCGGCACGCTTACGCCGTCTGCTTCTGGTACTATCTCGTCGAATGCGTCCGGCTCCATGCGGCACAGCCCCTATGGCAGGCCTTCGAGTCCTGTCAAACCATCTGCCGCGATGCCTTCCCAGGGTCGCGCCATTTCCCCTGCCTTGACTGGTGGATCGAACGGTTCGCAATCAGGCTCCGGCAAAAACACTGGACCGGTTTCTTCATGGAGCAGCAAGGCAGACGAGGGCGTCACCGCACCGGCTTGGAACATCGCGCAGTACGGTTTCATGGGAGGCGCGTCGCAAGGGAATCAAGGCATCAGCTTCGGCGCAAGGCGGCAGATTACTAGTCAGTCGCCTACCGTACCCAGCTTTGCCGAGAAGGAGCGCAAGCGTAAGGAGAAGGAAGAGGAAGAAGCACGGTTGAAGCAGCAGTCGGAAGAAAACGAGCACAAGCGTCGGGTGGAGAGGGAGGCCGAAGAGGAAAGGGAGAAGGCAGAGGAGGAGAGGCGCTGGGAGGAAGAGACTCAACGTCATCGTGAGGAAGAACGCCGAAGAGTTGAGGCTCAGAAGCGCCAGTGGGCGGAACAGGAGCGCAGGTGGCAACGGGACGACGAAGAACGCAAAAAGGAAGATGCCGAGATTCAGCACTTGATGAAGAAGAGCGAGACGCCTGGGAAACCGGCATCGTCTTCAAGTAGCATTTTGCGGGGTCAATCGCTGGCAGATTACCAACGAGAGCAACGTGCGTTGGGCGGCGACACAGACGGCCCTGTTGAGACCCCCGAAGGAAAGCGTGTCAGGGAGTTGGAAAAGCAGCTGGAGGAAGCTCGAGAGCGCGAACGGCAGTATCAAGCAGAGCGAGAAGAAAAGCTCCGCTCTGGAAAGGATTGGTCACGGCCTGGAACAGCGCAGACGGATCGACCGTCAAGTGCGCAGCAGAGCGAGGCCAGCTGGACCGGCGACGAAAGGGAGTATTTGCGAGGTCAGTGGCAGGCAAACCAGGATCGCTCAGCCGGGAGCGGTGCAGCGAGACAGGGGGAAACACGTGCGCCACCGTCGCTGCCATCGCGCCCCCTCCCTGAACCGGAACCTGTATTTACAGCAGACGAGTCACTTGATGAGCCTGAAGAGCGCCCTACGCCGACTCTTCCGACACGGTCTTCTCAGCCTCTCCAAATATCCGATTCGAGCAATTCCATGCCGCATTACGACCCGTCGAGCGCACCAACCTCCTCACCAATGGGTAGCGGCAACCGCCCTCTACCGTCTCCACAGCCCAAAGAGTACGAGCCATACAGTCCGCCTCAGCAACGCCAGACCCGCACAGAGACCTACCTTTCCGCCAACCCTGCCCCTAAGCCTATGGGACCGCGCGTTTCCGCATCGGCTGAGGCAGGAGATACTGCTCTCGAGCAAGCTGCAGACCGCGACCGCCGTATTGCCTCCCAGCAAAAGACGAACGCCGGCGGTTGGGCGTCAAAATCTCTGCTCGAGCGCGAGATGGAACGTGAGAGAGAAAGGCAGAGGGAGTGGGAACGCGAGCAGAAGGAGACCGCCGACAGGAAGAAGGACCCGAGCCAGGGTTCCGGCGAAGGTCAGAGCTGGGATGTGAACCAGTATGGTTACACGGGCGGCGACAGCATGAATAGAGGCAGCTCGTCAGGGAGCGGCATCGCCATGGGAGGCAGGCGGCAGATCATTGGCCCGAGGCCGCAGAAATAGGATGGTCGAGATGGTGGTCGCAGATGGTGGAGGCAGCAGACAATAGCGGGCGATTTTGAATAGACACTTAAATTATTGTAATGCAATCACGAGAGTGAAATCGAGTAGCCTTCTGCAACAATACCGGGAGACAAAATTCCTGTCGGCAGGCGGCACACGACAAAGGACGAGCGGTGGCTGAAGATTAGGCTCATCCCGACGTGTTTGGACTAGACAAAGAGCGGCGGCGCCAAGTGGAGCGTCCCCAATCTAACAGCCCTGCAGGCCGCCATCGCGTTTCGGCTAGCAGCCTCAGCAGCCAACGTCGCAGACTCCGTCTCCATCCGCTGCGCCCTGCGTGTGCGACTCCACCAGCCTGAGGCCTCGACCGGCGCTGCTGCGTTCAACTCACCTGACTGCCACACCACGCTCGCCTCACTACTACACTCCCACCACCGGCCCAACTACCGTCACTCGCTACTACTCCACGATCCTTACCCCTCATCGCAACATCATCCGCCTGCACGCCAGTCGATAGCGCCGCGGAGAGACAGCACCCGGCCCCGGATTGCGACGAGCACACTCCATACGCCGGACGCGCAAGCTGCAGACATCCGCTTTCTTCACGGATTGACATTGCGCACAACGGCGCCCTAAACACGAGGGATAGCCTCTCGACTGTTCTCATCTCCTTTACAACTCACCACTCAGCCCAGGCGGCCACACAGCGAGCGCGGCTGGCTCGCGGCTTTGCCATCTCTACCCCATCACTCCACCGGACACATTCTCCGACATGGCCCTTTCAGACGTCCCAGTGACCCGCCGGTCAATCACCATCTCTTCCGAAATCGAAAGGACCCTTCGCACCGTCTTCAAGCGCTGCGTCAGCTGTCCCGACGAAAGCCCATCCTGCCCGCCATGCAGCAAGAACGAGATCTGCTCTCTAGTCCCCGCGGATTGCAACAGCTGCGCTTCCATGGTATGCGTCGATAACCCCAGCCCATCGCCTTCGAGCTCTGGACCGAATGTTGGCGCTATTGCGGGCGGTGTTGTCGGCGGTATCGCATTCGTCGCCATCGTTGTGTTCCTACTTTGGCGCTTCCACATCAAGAAGAAGAGGGCGCAACAGGAGCTGGAGGCAGAAGAGTGGGAAGGAGACGATATCGCACAGCAAAAGACCACGCATTCATTCCAGGCCATGCACCAGGATGCCGCCTCAACAAGGACGAGAGGCTCGCTTTCAAACAGCATCATCAGCCGCATGAGCAATGTCATTCACATTGCATACATCCCCGGTGTCACCAACAGAAATGGCAACGGATCTTCTCACAACAGCATGACGCCTGTGCCGCCTATCCCTGCAGCTCGCCGCGATCTGGCTCGCTCTCCCCTTGCCAACGACGATGGCGCACTGTTCTTTAGGCCCGGCGATCTGCGCGACAGCACATATTCTGGATCATCAGACTTCACCGACCGCCGCGATACCCAATATACTCGCGCCTCTATCACACCTTCCCTTGCCCGTTCCTCTATCGCTTCCGGTATCTACACCAACAATGTCGACCCCATGCCTGCGCAGCAGGTTGTCCGCGCCGCACCTCGCATGGTCTCCGTGAAGACCTCAGCCTCGCAGTCTCCTCAGTCCGAAAGCCCCGGCTCCGCTTCTGCAAACGCACCCACATCCTCACCAGAGAACGCTCAATTCGCAGCTGCGGCAGGCATGAACAAACCAGTGCAAGTCATGATGCCTGGTCAGGCCGCGAAATCCGGCACCGGCTCAGTAAAAAGCAATGCATCCTTCGGCAAAGCGCAGCAGATCACAGTCGCTGGCGGCAAAGGCAAAAAGCCCGTTTCCCGCGAAGGGAGCCAGTCCAGCAAGCACGCCCCCAACGTCTCCTCCCCGCTCGCCGAAGCCGAAACAACTGAACCCGCCCAGCTGAGCGTCATCAAAGACCGCTCGCCCACCTCCCTGTCACCCATCAACGCCTCTCCCGCCAGCCAACCGGCCAACAGCCCCTTCTTCGACGCGACCGAAGCTCCCTCCGCACTCCCCTCCGCCACCCCGCGACCCAACCCCTACGCCTCCATGGCCTCCAGCGTCACCCGCAGCCGCGAAGACAGACCTCGCCGTGGCTCGCGTGGCCCGGGAGGTTTGAGCGCCGTCATTGAAGAGGCCACTAAGAGGGCTTCGCAAGCTGCCAACCACGACGGTCTGGGCGGACAGAGGGACTCCAGCCCGTTCAGCGACCAGAATCGCATCAATTAGACTGGGCTATTTGGAGGGCAAGAAATTTCACTTGACGGATTCGTGAGCGGGCCTCGGGATTTTTCGTGGAGAGGGAATATTTTTATGAGCTTATGTCTAGTCTAGCTTTTCCTTATTGGTTTGCTATCTCCTTGGTCGGTTTTTGTTGATGTCCTGTTCTCATGCACACGCCGCCGCGAACCTACCGCGGCCGCGCCCATTCACGAAGTCTTGCCCACGCGCATGCCATTTTGGTCTTTTTCTGTCTTTTCCCTTTCGGTGACCGGAGTTGCAATTATCTTCATCCCAGCGGGCCAGCCAATCGCGCCGCTCATCCTCTTCTTTACTTTCTCCGGAGGATGTAGAACGTAGGGTCTTCATCCTCAAACTACCACACTTTACATTCTCACGCCAAATCCCATCTCATCTCACCTCTCTCCATCTATTATCAACTTAATACCTCCCTCAGATATCATAAACCCAAACCCCCTCCCCCTGCCCTCTCTTTGCTCAATCGCCCTCGCCTCCCATCCCGATCCCTCAACCGCCCGCTGCCGGTCGCCGGCTTCGCGGAGCGCTTCGGTCACACTGTAGGTCGGAGGGAACGGGCGGACGGGGTTGCGCTTGAGCGCCAGGCGGAGAGTTGGACGGATACCCGTCGCTGGCGGGGAATGCGTTGTGTAGACTAGGGGCGCAGCGAGGGCGGCGGTGGCGGTTTTGAGGGCTGTGGCGAGAGTCGGCTGCGCGGGCGGCGGAGCTGTAGGGGGAGTGGCCTGCGTTTGCGGGTGTTGTTCGGCGAACAAGCGGTCTTCGTCCGCGGCGCGCGCTTGCCAGTTGAAGGCTGTTGCGGAGTCGAGGGCTATGAAGGCGAGCGCGCGGTGGGTCGAGGGGTGGGGTTTTGTGAGGAGGTAGGTTGGGAGGGAAGCGATGGTTGAGATGAGAGAAGGGAGGGATTGTGGGCGGAAGACGTGCAGGTGTGTGAGGGCTGTTTCGATTGTCGAGGCGGGTTCGCTGGGTGGGAGGTGCTGGCGGAGTTGCTGCGCGAGGCGCGAGGCGGAGAAGGTGGAGTCTGTGTCGAGGAGGGCGACGCAGGCGGATTTGCCGCCGTGGTGGGTGGGCAGGAGGGCGAGGGCGATGAGGTGGGTGAGGAACGCGGTTGTGCCGCTGCCTGGATGGTGGGAGGTGAGTTCGAGGTTGGGTTGGGTTTGGGGTTGGTTTGATTCGGTAGGGTTGGCTGTGTGTAGCAGTCGGTCGAGGGTTGGGAGGTTGAAGTATTGCGGATCGGGATTGTGTCGTAGTCGTAGTGTGTGTAAGATCTGCGAATGCTGTTAGTTCACTTCACCTTATGGTACCATTGGGGGGTTGACACGTGACCGACCTCGTC
The DNA here is from genome assembly GCF_011745625.1 of Cladosporium halotolerans. Taxonomy (NCBI): domain Eukaryota; kingdom Fungi; phylum Ascomycota; class Dothideomycetes; order Cladosporiales; family Cladosporiaceae; genus Cladosporium; species Cladosporium halotolerans. Next base: position 209,244 of record NW_027191483.1, read on the forward strand.
TAGCCCCACCTCTTCAACCTCCGCTAGCAAGCGCTTTCCCATTTCTGCTGCCATTTTGACCTCATCAATTCGTACCCAAAGAGTGTCTCATTGACCCATCGTTGAAACCGTCGGCGCGTGTCTTGCGGTCGCCGGACGTTGTCACAATCAACGAACGGCCGAGATGGCACCTCTCGTCGAATCCTTCCCAGCCTCACAGCTCACCACACGCGTCCAATACGTGGCAAACGGCCAACGACGAAAGCCACCTGTCGACCTGAAAGAATGCGAGCTCATGCAGATGATCCAGCACCGTTGTGATCTGGACGGGCCAAGGTTCGATCCGAGGAGCAAAGTCGTCTGCGATCCTGTTCTGAGACTATTCCGGAAGTGAGTGGGGATGACTTGCTGAAGCTGCACTATCGACGATGCGCGATGCTGACGACGGCGATAGGTGCTCAGACAAGCTGACTGTTGAGACGACGGATTGGGAGGATATTTGGGACGGGACAACCCCCACGCCAAAAGAGAAGTGAGGTGAGGTGAGGTGAGGTGACGTTGGCACTCACGTGATCACGTCGCGCTCATGGCATTTTCCACGTTGGCGAACCGGCATTGGGACGGCGCATTGAATGAGGTTTAGATTCATGCTGCTTCTTTTGAGCACAGTAATATCAACAATAGATGGTTTCGGCCTAGCCGGCACAAAATTCGTGGCTGTTATCACTTAAGCTCTCCCATTTCGGAGGGTATCTATGAATGCTCCACCAACGCCGCGCTAAAAATCATAACATGTAGACAGAGGCACTCTCGCTACTGGGCACGACAAATGCCCCAAATGACAAGCCCGCTCGCGAAACCCAATCAAAGCAAGCCTTTTCCCGCTCCACCTCTCCAATTGCCCATTCCAGAATTGACCACCACTCGCTCCTCAAGTTCAGACTGCGTAGGCTGCCTCCCGCTCTCATCTGTGCCATCCAGCGCCATCGAGTAGTCCCCGCCACTCGAATCCGTCACATCCTTCAGCACATCGTCGAACAGCATTTCCGGCGCCGGCCGCTTTCTCCCCGCCCCGTCTCTGACTTTTCCCATTCCCGCCAACGGCGCACTGCTTCTCCTCCTGCTCTCCGCTTTCATCGCGCCCGCCTTCGCTGCGGCCGCGAGCTTGCGCAGAGCTTGTTCCGCAAGCATACCTTCCTCCGTAGCCTTCTCGCGCATCTTGCGCGCGTCCTTCTCTCGAGTTGGGAAGACTGCTGTTTCTTTCCAGGCGTGTTGAGGCGGTAATCGCGGGAAATGCGCGGGGATGTATTGAGGCTGTTTTTCGAGAAGTAGTGGTTGTAAAAGGGCTGAGAGGTCGGGTGCTGGCGCCGGAGGAGGCCCAGGTTGTGGTATTGAGGGATATGAGACGGCTTCGGGAATTGGTACGTCGAGTTGAGGTGTTAAGAGAGAGGCCGAGCGCGTGTTTGGCATGTGGGCGAGCGCCATTCGGAAGTCTTGCGCTGTGGGTGATGGGCGGCGGTGTGTCTGCATTGATGTTCGCACGTCGGATAGGAGGCTGAGCATATCTGGTGGATTGTCAGCGTTTGCCGCAGTCATGGAGCATGCGCAGACGACTCACATTCTTCCGTGTGCGCTCTAAACATCTCGAGAGCGGTTGGTTTGACGCTGTCGAAGCCCGCCAGGGTGAGAGCAGCCGTGATGCTTTTGAGCAATTGACCTTCCGCGAACTCAGGATCTTGTGGCGCAGGCTCTGTCTCGTCGGGCAATTGCTGGACATGGTGCAGTTGGTGGTGGATCTTCTGCTTCTTCGGGGAGTTGTCGTCCAAGCCAGCCTGTGAGGTTGAGCGTTTCATGTCGGTATCTGAGCTTGTCGCGGCCATGATGGGCTCAACCGCCGAGTAGGAGCAAGCTGCTGCCCTGTATGGTAGCAGTCAAGTGTGTTCTGAAAGCAAACAGCGGCTGATGTTGCATGTCAAGCATGTGAAAGTGGTCCAGCCGCGAGCTGCTTGCACGCGCATCTCGGATGACCTTCCCGCGTTTCGAGTCTCGCGACACCACCACCCCACCAAGAGTTGTGACGAGATGAACTCTTGACTAGCGATTAACCAACATTCAAGCAATTGGAGCTCTCTACACTACAGTGCCTACTTTTCGTGTGTTACTCAGCGACCGAGTTTGAGGTAAACACATTGGCTCGACGGCAGCCATCATGGCGACCATCGAAGCCCTCTACATCTTCGACGAACACAAGTACGTAAGTAGCCTCGCAATCGCATACTGTGTCGTGCGCTCATGCTAACAATGGTTCAGCAACCTCATACTCAACAATGTCTACACCGGCCGACCACCTCCTCCCTCGACGCTCCTCCCGCTCTATCTACAACAACCCTCGCCTCGCCCTAGTCTCACATACATCACGTCGACAAGCCCGCCGACTCTTCTCTTCTCCATAATCCAGGACAACCTCTTGTTCCTCTCGCCTTCAAGCTCCGACACTGAGCCTCTCCTCGTTCTGGAGTTTCTCCATCGAGTAGCAGATGCGCTCGAAGAATTCCTCGGATCGCCTCTACTCGCCAGCAGAATCACAGCTAGCTACGATGTTGTTGCACAAGTCGTGGCCGAGATGGCAGATGCGGGGATCGTATGCCAAGGCGAGGCCAACGTACTAAGAGATGTGGTGGAAACTGGGCCGGGTGTCCTGGATAACATCCTCGGAAAGGTCGGGCTGCCAGGCTCAAGTCCGGGCTTGGGAGCTACACCGTCTAGTGCCGGCATTCTGCAACGACCGCAGCAGCAAGCACTCAGTAGCCAAGGCTCTGCGATTCCGTGGCGCCGGAGCAATGTGCGACATACCAGCAATGAGCTTTACGTGGACATCGTGGAATCGCTGTCAGTGACGCTGGCTCCTTCGGGCCGCCCACTGGCTGCTTTCGCAAACGGCAGTATCGTGTTCACTTCAAAAGTCAGCGGTATACCGGATTTGAACCTGAATCTGTCGACTGGTGGGAAAGGCGCAGGCATGGGCAACAGAGGCGATCAACTGCGGTCGATCATGGAGCGCGTGGTGTTCCACCCGTGTGTTCGCCTCAACAGATGGAAAAGCGATGGCGCAATCAGCTTCGTGCCACCAGATGGCCGCTTCGCTCTGTGCGGATACGAAGCAGATCTTCTCGGGCCCGGTTCACCCCTCACCACAGATCAGCGCTCAGCGCCTAAACTGGATCTCCCCGCTCACATTGAAATGTCAACTGGTCTCGGCGCAGCGGGCAACGAGTTCGAAGTACGCCTCACATTGCCCTCGTCCACCCGGTCAGCTGCAGTCGCAAGTCTGCAGTCAAGTCTAGGCAACTCCAGTCGACCAGGCGCCTTCCGCTCCACCTCAGGAACCGAGAACAAGGGGCCTGCTGTCGAAGAACTGACAGTACGCATACCAATTCCTCCGAACACCCGCAATTTCTCCGATATCCGCCCAACCAAAGGCGAAGCTCACTGGTCACTTGTTGATAGTTGCGTAGAATGGAAGATCCCTTCGAAAGAGGTCGCTACTATCTCCTCCGCTGGCGCCGTCCTCCGCTGCGCAGTACAAGGACCCGTATCAGACGAAGACGATGAAGCCCAGGATGACACGGCTACCAACGGGATGACAGCCACTACGTACGACTACGACGACGATGCTCCTTCGAGCTACCAGGCACAGTCTTCCGCGCCTGCGTCGAGATCCAATGGCGCTGGCGAGACGACCGGTAGGGCCAGAGTGGATAAGAACCGTGATCTCATGCCTACGGCGGCGATGCTCAGTTTCAGCGTCAAGGGATGGCTGGCAAGTGGGCTGAAGGTTGAGAGTTTGCTGGTGGACACGAAGAAGAGTAAGGGTCTGGGTGCTGAGGTGAAGCCCTACAAGGGCGTGAAGTACTTGACTGTGAGCAAGGACAGGATTGAGGCGAGATGCTAGCCGGGTGCATATTAGAGATGGACATCTTCGAATTTCTGGCCCCTTGCGCTTCTGAAGCATTGTTGCAGCCGTTTGCCTCGTGCGGGTTCTCTCTGGCCCGTCCATATATCATCTAACTAAATTGAGATCACCAGACAGTCCGCGACCGTTATGCTCTATATTTATATTATTGTCTTCTGATTTGCCTGATATTGTACGTCGAAAATGCAGTAGCTACTGATCAAACGAACCCATTTCTTACCTTACTGTTCAAGGGCTACACGCACAGTGATGTAATCCTGAGTATCAGTCGCGGTGAAGCGTGCCGAGGCGCTCGGTCGATTTCGTCGCCTACCCCAAAGATCCTCCGCGAAGCTTGTCGTGCCGATTGCGGCTTAGCGAAGGTTATGTCCGCGAGTGACATCTTGGCCGCCGTACGCGTGGCAATTCGATCGCCCACCGCGTACCTGCAGCCGTCCGTTCCCTCTCATGGTTCCTCGGAAGATTATTGTTTCTTGCTGGGGACAGCCTTGTTCAGATGGCATATCGCCGCCCTCCGACATCCTCCTCGCACGCATCCCCCCTATAGCGCACGGAGGACAGCTCATCTGCGCGAAAGCGTTTCTCAAGGGTGCAGCTATTATTAACATTCGGCATCACGCGGCCGTGGGTGGCCCGTATACGAGCCACCGTTGCCCGATGCGGTAGAGCTCAACCGCGCCCTCCGCCCTCTGGCTCTGCCCAGTACTCGAGCCCTGCCAATCGTGGGCTAGACTCTCATGCGGGTCGGGAGACAGCGTCACCTACGTAGGTACTCGGTTTTGGTACCCTTTGCTCAACTGCGTCCAGTAATAAACCTTTTTCGCGCCGCAGCTTTTCGTTTCTTGCTTGCTCTTCCCTCTTGTTGTGCACAGTCAACTCATTTTCCTTAATATTACATTTTCGTAATTTTCATTTCGTAAATCACATCTCCTTCACAATGCGTTTCACAGCCGCAGTCGCTGCCCTGGCAGCTTCTCTTCCCTTCACCACCGCATACTGGAAGGGCTTCAACATCGGCGCCAACAACGCCGACGGATCCTGCAAGACCACCGCCCAGTGGACCGAGGCCTTCAACAAACTGAAGGGCCTCCCCCAGCACATCACTTCCGTTCGCCTGTACGCCAGCTCTGACTGCAACACTCTCGCCAACGCCGTGCCCGCCGCGAAGAATACCGGCGTGCAAATCCTCGTTGGTGTCTGGGCCGAGGACAACAACCACTTCAACGCCGAGAAGCAAGCCCTGCTCAACGCTATCTCCGCCCACGGCAAGGACTGGATCCTCGCGATCTCCGTCGGCAGCGAAGACCTCTACAGGAAGGACACTGACGCCAACACCCTCGCGAACAAGATCTACGATGTTAGGGGCATGGTTCGCTCCGTCGGCGTGCAGGCTGAGGTCGGCCACGTGGATACCTGGAATGCTTGGGTTGACGGTGCCAACGCTGCTGTGATCAAGGCTTCTGACTTCATTGGCATGGATGGGTGAGTTTCTTCTCAGATCCTATTGAATCATGATCACTCTCTGACACTCCCGATAGATACCCCTACTTCCAGAACGCCGCCATCGGCAACGCTGCCAATGTCTTCTGGCAATCCGTCGACGCAACCCGCAACGCCGTCAACAAGGTCTCTCCCGGCAAGTGGGTCTGGGTCACCGAGACCGGTTGGCCCGTCTCTGGTCCCAGCTCCGGTGCTGCTGTACGTTCAATCACCGTTGCAATCAATAACAATTGAACAATCCGTTGACAATCATACAGGTCGCCTCCGTCAAGAACGCCCAGACTTTCTGGCGCTCCGTCGCGTGCCAGGCCTTCAACCAGGTCCACATCTTCTGGTACTCCTACCAGGACTACCACCAGAGCCCCAGCTTTGGCATCTTTGACAAGAATGGCAACGCCATCTACGATCTTTACGGCTGCTAGATTCCTCGAGCTCTCTAAAGCTTGTAAGAAAAATTGCATAGTGGCGGACGATTTCGTATCTTATTTTCGTAGAACTTGGTAATTTTAAACCACCACACGGATTTCCGTATATGAAACACCATCTCTGTTATTTATTTTAATCTTCCAGTATCTCTCCAGATGCGCCCGGAGGTGCCCGCCCAGGTAATCAGGCTGCAGCAGCGGCTGCCTGCGCCTGAGGCTGAGTCAGTGGGGTTCGCGAGTGCACCTGCACATTTATCATATATGAAACGTATGATCATATAAAAAGTATACACTGGCATACAAAAACGCTGCTCTCCCACAGGTCGAATCCCAGAAAATATCCATCCCTCCACGAGTCCCAGAATGCGACGCTCTCTCATTCCCAGCCCAAACATTTACTGACCACTCCGCTGACTCCATTCACTTACACCTGACCCGCCGCGCCCATCTCAGTCACAGTCACATGCGCGCGCCTGACGTATCTCACACGCCGCTCGCGCATCGCAGCGCCGCGCAGCGCAACCCAATCCAAACCCACAGCATCGCACTGCGTCCTTGACACCCCACCCAAGACCCTCAACATTGAAAGACAACCCAGCAACCAAGAGAAACCCAGCAAAGATGCCCCCTTCCAAACGCCGCAAAACCCAACCCACCCGCTTCCCCTGCCACACCTGCCTCTCCGATCGCGCTTCCCGGCAGTTCCCAGACTACAACCCGACCGAGGCCTGCGCGCACCTGATCAACACCTGCACGGCATGCCTACGGCACTACGTCGAGTCAAAAGTCGAGGGCGAGGGTGGCGCGGTAGCGAAGCCGGGGAGTGGTGTGCAGTGTCCGCAGTGCGAGGAAGTCATGGATAGGGGGGATTTGAAGATGGCGATGTCGAAGAAGGGGTGGGAAAGGTGAGTTTTATTTTTGCCATCTTGAGGGAGAGCTGAGGGCTGATGTCGCTCTAGGTTCGAAGAGCTCGAGCGCCGCTGGATCGCCAACAACACACCCGGCTGGCGCTGGTGTCTGTCGCCGAAGTGCCGCGAGGGCCAGGTCCACGAGGAGAGCAGTCCGATGAGCGAGGCCGCCGCCCTCGCCGAACTCGGAGTCGACGCGATCTATTACAGCACGCTCGCCGACCGACGGACCAGGCCTAACGCGGCGGCGGTCTCGTGGCTCGTCAAGATCAAAGACAAGGTCAAAGCGATGCTCATGCCCCAGCCGGACATCTGTGCCTGCCATGCCTGCGGTGCGAAAGCGTGCGTGGCTTGCGATCGGCCGTGGCACGAGGGCGAGACTTGCGAGGCGTACCGGGCGCGGATTAAAGGCCGGGCGAGTGAGGAGGACGCGACGCTGGAGGTCATCCGGTCGCGAACAAAAGAGTGTCCGAAGTGTCAGAGGAGTATTGAGAAGAATGGCGGGTGTGCGCATATGATGTGTAAGTTTTGCGCTGCGAGGTTCGTGGGAGTGAACGAGAGCTGAGCTGACGTTTTTTATTCGTGCAGGTACGCAGTGCAGATGCCAGTTTTGCTGGAACTGCTTGGAGGTGATCAATTCGAAGAATCGGTATTGCGCGTGTCCTAGTTTTCGTGTGTGAGGAAGGCGTGGACGCGGGTGCTGAGATTGGATGAGTCCGCTTTTGTTCAGTGGGGAAGCATGTTGATAATGAGCCTGGTGAGCAGACTACGCGATCCGCCCTCGAGGGCGGATGGTTATTGAAAACAAGCTGCATTTGTCTAGCCTTTGAATCATAGCTTTGCATTATGCAACAAGAAGACCGCGTGTTGCTGTCATTACAATGGTATCCAAAATCTCGTTCTGTGACCGAAGTAGGCCGCTCGTGTAACTCCACGCTAAGGAGGAAAAGATGACTACAAAAGAAAAGAAATATGCATTACCCAAAGGCGGTACTCCAGGTACCTCACCTACACCTGCCCATACGGCTTCCTCGCTTCCTCCGGTCCAGTCACGATGATGTCGACGTTGGACCGGGACCGATCCCAAGGCGCGTGCGAGTCACTGAACTCAGGCGGCGACTCCTGCATGTCCAAAAAAGTCTGCTGGGAGTCTCTTGCGTGTGCTCTTGGGATGGGCGGCACAGGATCCAGACGCTCAGTGCTCTCGGTGTCCGAATCGGATTCCTTGGCTTTCGTTGAAGGTCGCCTGTGGTGGTACGGCTTCTCGGTCTCGATCGTGATCGTGTGCTGCAACTCGATGTTCTGCTGCGAGGCCAGGGTGCTCTTATTGGTGTCCCTATACTTGCTGCGGCTTGACAAGCTGTTGAGGGCCTTGTCTACAGTATCCTTGAGGTAGGCGCGGAAGAACGCGCGGAGCGATGGCAAGCAGTTGCAGATGATGGCTAGGTTCCATTCGAGGGCGGTCCAGAAGTACACCCAAAATCCAACCCTTCAAACAGTCAGTATCTTTCTAGCATCATTCTTCGAGGATTCCGTTAACTTACCAAGTGGAATCGGTGTCTGTTCCAAGCTTGATCGAATGTGCGGTACGGAAGCCTGCTGCAACGATCACGATGATACCAAAGCTGAAGATGATGTTCAGCGCGAACTTCTGGCGTTTGGGCATATCCAGAGGCCAGATCATCGACCACGGCAGAAAGAGAGAGTAGCAATCACTGACGACGGCCAGAACACCGGCCGCGGTGTTAGAAGGCCTGGTATCTGCACAAGTCCAGTCCTCGGTGTAGGTAGGGTCGAACACCTTCCAGCTTGCTTCGACAGGCGTGCATGTCGCGAGAAGCATGATGCAGAAGCCGAGGGTCCAAGCCACTGTGAAGCCAATGGCAACCCATACGGACCACTTCCACCGGCGCTTGAAGGTGCCCTTGACCATGCGGCGGTAGAAAAGCAGAACGGAGATTCTGACCAGGCAGGTTCCAATGAGGAAGATGAATTGTCCCAACCAGGCACTCTGTTTGTCATTAGCTGAAAGGTCTCTTGAACAGATCTTGTTGCTCTGACATACCAATGCGACGGTCGGGTAGTCCAGGGGGTTGACATCCCACATGTGACGACTCAAGGTACCATTTTCAGAAGACCAGCACACGACTCCAGTGAATGCGACCAGCAACATCCAAGAGGGCAACAAGAGAGCATCATCCAGACCGAAGCCACCACCTCGTTGCCTCAATCGAAGGGTCAGTCGGATGGCCAGAAGAATCGTGCTAAACACAAGTAAGGGAATGCAGTAGGCCGGCATCCATGTTCGTGTGATGCCGTGAGGGTATGCGTCGGTTTGCCATGCTATTAAGGTCTCAGGCGGAGGTACAATAACATTTCCAATGGCTTCCTTGCCCAGAAGTTGCTTCGACATGGTGGTGTGTGATTTCCGGGTGTAAAGGAAGCCCGGATCGTGGCGGCGCCCAGTTGGGGAGTGGGGTGGAGGAACTGTTTAAGAACAGGAGCTTGTCACGGCTGGGAAACCGCACGGCCGGATGGGCGTACCAGGGTGGCCCTTGTATCTCTGGGGAAGATCGACTTTGAGACAAAGGAGGCGAAGGATGATTTTCCGAAGATTTAATCGACTACCGACCGGCAGGTATGTATGTATGCGACACAGGGTTGGGCATCCGGCGATCGGCCGTTACTGCGAATCATGACGATTCACAATGGTCGTCGTACACCGCGGCGCAACGGCATCGGCAACAGTTCGCAGGTTCCACATAGTTTCGTCCAAAACGAGCAGAATGGGGACGTCACGTTAGGTCTTCCGGTGTTGCGTGTCTCAACACGGTCAGTGCGGTAGGGCGGCCAAAGTTTGGTAGTTTGACTAGTGAAGAGGACTAAGAAAGCCACGAGGAGGGCGATCACGCGGATAGGTGGAGCAGAATGCGCTCGTGGAGATGTGGTCGCTTCAAGGCGCCACAAGCGCTCCTTCGGCTTGCCCGTAAATTGTGAGGTTGCACATAGAAAGCCGAAAGCCGAGGCGATATATCAAAACGGCTTCCATCATCTCGTGTTGAGAAATCTGATCGCTCTGAGTCGAAACAAAATGGCGACAGAGGGAATCAAATCAGGAGTCAACGAGCCAGTGCCGAACAGTCTGCGAGATGACCCTGGTGCGGGTAACCTTGGTTCGGGTCCAGGATCCCCAAACGTGTGACTGCTGCACAAGCCGCCAGCGAACATTGCTCTCGCTGAGCCCTACCACACAGACCCATGGAGTCGCGCCTGGAGACGACGATCAATGGACTTGCCGCTACCGTAGGACCTCCTCGCTGCTCCTAAATCATGCGTTTGCCCACGAGGGCAGGCGGCGCTCGAGCCGCCTGCTTGATGCTTCTGACGGCGAGACGGTTGAGGCTAGCATAGCTGGTTGAACCAGGATCCTCTCCTTCCTCAAATGATTGCCGGGTCGCAAAAACCCGCCGGGTGTGGTGAATATTCTGCCCGGCACGGAAGCGGCCGCTGCAGGTGAAGTGTGGTTGGCAAGCCCGGATGTACTCCGAGAATGTATGAAGCCCCGGGTTTCAGGCGTGAAGCTCCTCACAGCCGCATGGCCGCTTGCAAACTCTGGTTAAGCCCTGAAAACCCTGGTGATATGCCCCAAAGCAGGGCAATATGCCGTTGTCATTATAGAGCCTGCGGATTCAAAAGTCGACGTGCGCTGGTTGCGCGCACAGAAGGAGGATGAAATTCGGCGACCTAGCGTGTCTTCGGACCAACAACGTGGTCATTGCAAGGAGCCATTGGCGATCAGCATCCGTGCCCTGAGGGTCCTCGATGGAGCAACGCAGGCCTGACTCGACGCTGGTCATCTGGAGCGAACCGGCGCAAGTTGGCACGACACATAGCCCCGTAGGCGCGACCACCGGATTGGGGAACTTCTGTGTCCTATGGAGAGCACGCTGCCACGGCTGCCAAGTACCACCTGCACTCTCGTCGCGGCGGATCAACGTCGGTGGCAGAGTCGACACGGCAGACAAGGCGGCACGGTGGCACCAACGAAACGGCGGCATCAACGAGCTGGCGACCCGGCTCCTGGAAGATGCATGTGGAGGTTAGAGGCATGACAGTAACAGCCTTAGTGACAATACGTTTCTTGGCTGTTGGTTTGTAAGGCAACATGTGTATAGGTGCGTGCCGCAAGCCCTATTTGCTATCACTCTGCACCCTAAGTGCTCCTCAGCTGTCGCAAACGGCGTTTCTGATTCGAGTCGAGTATTTGTGTGCCCCTGCCCTTCCACTTGGTACGGCGTGACGGCGGCCCCCGAGCCATATCCGACCGAGTTGTGCAGCCTGAGGCAGACTGACCGGCCTGCACTCCGGCGCCAGGCCAACAACCTCCGACACCCGGCACTGCAGAAAGCACGGCAGTTTCAATCGCCATCTCAGGCTGCATCGGAGCCGCAAGGCTGTCTCGTCGACTCTATTGGACTCCCTGCGCATGCTTGACGGTGCTTGTGTCCGCAGATCATCCCACGCCTCCCTGCCTCTGAGTCGGTACCGACACCGAATTCTCGACTCAGCACGACGATCTCGACAGTGCTTTGTGGGTCTTCGTGGCCAGAGCGGACGAGCGGTCGTGCAGATCTGCATGATTCAGAGTTTGACAATTGCCCTACGCATATGAATCCTGACGGAGTCCTTCGGGCGCACACGTGCCTGAGCCTGCTATCTGATTATGACTGATCTTCGCGCAGAGATGATGTGTGGTTCATCCATGGCGATCATGATAGACGGGTGCGTGCGCGCTTCATCAGACTATGACCGCAATGACACGCTGCATGTCCTTTTGGCCACTTTCAACCCTTCCATGAATGCCGAGGTTCAGGACACAACGCGGGCTCGTTCTTTGGTTCAATGCACATCACCAATACCATGAACCCGGGTACACAGCAATAACGTGATTCCTCCTTGAATCCTAGTGTCCCTTTGCCATTCCTTCCTCACTCATCTGCCGAGGCATCAGATCGTCGAACCCATCCATTGGCACAGCAATGTTGATCCCTACATACCATCGGCTTGACACCTGCCAGCCCAACTAGTGATCCCACTCCCACATGGAGATCCTCCCATCGTTCACGCCAGAAATGCCTCGGTCCAACGCCTAGCTCAATTGACTCTCGAGCCGCAGTCGTGGCTACGATATCCGGCCCGGTGCTGTTCTCAGGACGCGCTGCCAGCAGCACGTGATACCGTAAACTCACATCGATGGACGGATTTGGCGCGATATTGCCTGTTTCAGGTCGGATCAGAGGAAGTCTAGCATTCCAGTCCTGGACAGAAGTGACTTCCCTCCGGTACCAAGGAATCCATCGCAGAGAGACTGGGCCAGAAGCATCGGGTGCCTGGTCATTGGGAAAGTCCCTCGTCTCTCCCCTCGTCAACCACGCTTTGGCCCCTGCAACATAGTTACATATTCACATGGGCCAAACGCCTGAATGCTCCACATCCTATACAGCACAGAGCAAAGAGAGCGCACATCAATCACTGCGACGTGCCTACTGGTTCCATAAGCATCCCTCCCCACACTGACTCGCTCCCCCAGCCCCATCTCGAGAGCGCACCCGTCGTCGTCAGGCCCAAGTGATGCAAAGCACAGAACCGCCCTGAACACGTCCCTCGTCCTCCCAGCCCTCCCCTCCCCTCCGCTGTCACACGCCCGCCGCAGGACGCGCGCCAGGGGGCACCCTCCGCGGCGACGACAACAACACGTTCCTCGCCCCCGCTCCACCGCTCTAGCCGTAGCGCCGTGACTTGAAACGAGTCAGGCCCGCCGTGGAGGGCATGTCATGAGGACCGTTGGGATAGTTTGTGAACCTGACAGGTGATTGAAGGTCAAAGTAGGGCTCTCTGCTGCAGGCGTTGGTATTTGTAATGTCGTGTACAAGTGCTGAGAGGGCGCGAAGGGACGCAGGCGGCAACCCCAACCCTAACCCTAAGTCTTGGGGTCTTGGATGCCAGCACGTGGGATGAAGGGTGGTGGGTGGTTGATTTGTCGTGCGAATACACGTCAGGCCTTACAATGGTATTTTACTGTGTCATTTTGTCTGGCAGGGGATCGCAAATCGAGGATCAAACCTCGTGGTTGAAGCACGAGCGTTGAATGGGTGCTGGCTTGGGGATTGTGTAGATTCTAAATATGCTACAAACATATGGCTGTCTGGTGTGATCATTCGGACTGAATACAACACACTGGGAAGTTTACATAATATCATTTTGTGGACTTAATTCAGAGATGCAATGAAGGCTTGAAGAGGATATGCCATGCCATGCAAAGCGCTGACTTGACTAGAGCAGCGACTTAGCTGTGCTACGTTCGGAAATCACAATCCATGAATCTCCCCAATCAAGACCGACTAGGAGACGTCAAATCTCCCTTGGCCTTGCCGGTGATTTTCAACAACTTTCCGCTCTACCAACAAAATCATGTATACATCAAATACACAGCCTTTTCCCCCCTCCCCTCCCCAAAATCCAACGATACAAGAAATCGAAAACCCTTTCCCCCCCTCGGGCAAAAACCAACCCTCTAACCCCTCTGCGTCCTCTTCTTCGTCATCTTCCTGTTCTCCTGCTCCTTCTCCTTCTGCAGGAACTTGCGCTGCTCCTCGGCGCTCATCTTGCCCAGCCGGCGATCGCGCTCCTCCTTCTTGAGCTTCTCGGCCGCGACGCGGCGCTCCTCGGCCTTCTCCTCGTCGTCCAACTTGCGCAGCTTGCGCGCCTCTTCCTCGCGCGTCGCGCGCACCTTGCGCAGCGCTTCGGGCCGGAAGTGCGCGGTGCTGACGAGGTGGTCGGGCAGGCGCAGGAAGGTCGCGAACAGCGAGGTCGAGGCGGGCTTGGGGTTCAGGCGCATGGAGAGGTAGATGCGTTTGCGGGGGACGAGGTCGTCGAGTCTGTGGGGGGAGGGTCAGTGAAGGGTTCGGGTGTTTTCGGGGCATGGTGGGGTATGCGTACTTTTTGGGGGCGTCGATGGGCTGGTCGGTGATGATCAGAGCCTCGAGGTCCTCGCCGGCGTCGGTGACGGCCTTGATGAGGTCGGGCGTGAGCATGGCCTCGGTCACTTCGGCGCTCTCGCTCATGACGGTGGCCCACTGGGGCAGCTTCGGGTGGTCCTTGGTCGAGGTCAGGGAGATGTCGTAGCGCTCGTCTCTGAGCGTGCGCATCTTGTCCTTGTGCACGATCGCCCAGACGAAGCCGTCGTACGTAGAGTCCTTGCTAGCCGGCGCCATGGGAAGGAGCGTCTTCTCCTTGCCGTCGAAGCAGTACGCGGTGGCCTCGACCCTCTCCGCGGGCGCGGGGAAGCTCTCGGTGAAGAAGGAGGTGGCCAGCTCGCCGAACCACGCCAGCGGGTTGTTGCGCTTGTACAGCGAGATGCGGATGTCCAGCCAGGCGACGTTCTGGCGGCCCGTCGCGTACGCGACGTACTCGCTCTTGCTCTTCTCCTTCAGCAGGTCGGCGGGCACGTCGGTGCTGCCGGTGACTGCTTGCGCGATGCCGTCCTGCTTGACGTCGCCGACACGGAGGCTCTTGCGGCCGCCGAAGCCGACGCTGGCGAACTCGCTGTCGAGCATGGGCAGGTAGGTCGAGGCCCATTTCTTCGCGCGCGAGCGGTTGGCGCGCGTGCCGACGATGTTGACCAGCACGATCACGAGGATGATCGGGATGATGAAGAGCTCCTGGTAGAAGTCGGCGAGCGAGGTGCGCTCCCACACGCGGTACCACGCGGTGTATGGGCGGCCCTCATTGGAGTAGTAGACTGAGGGAGATCCGGTCGTTGATGCGGCCGCCGCCGCTCCGGAAGAGAGGGAGGAAGCTGCGTGCGAGGGCGCCAGCGGGGAGGCTGCGGTTGCGAAGTCGGCGAAGTCTATCCGGTGTCAGTAACGATGTCTCTCTCAGTGGCCGTTACTGCCGGGTGTTTTTACCGGCGTCGCTGGGCGCAGCGGAGGAGGCGGGAGAACCGCCTCCGAAGAGGACCTTCGCAATGGCCGCCATGTTGCTCGGTTGACTGCTGCAGACGTGCGGGTGCAGAGAGGCAACGTGGGGAGAAGAATTGAGGAGACGCAGGGTGAGGTCAAAGCTGGAGCTTGCCGGGCCACCTTGCAGTCGCCGAACGGGTGGAGCAACTTCTGGGGCTGGAACCTTCGCTCGCGTGCTGCGGTCGGTCCTTAGCGATGGTCTAGATAGGCGAAGACTCGGGAGGATGGGAGAATGGTAAGAATGCCGCCTCTTCAGAAATAATGTCGAGCAGTCTGCATTGTTCCGTATTTCAACCATTCAATGGTGTCGGTGTCCAATAGCCGTCTGGAGTTGAGGAGAAAAGCCAATTGCACGCACGAACAGGGCAACACCAACATTCGAGCATGGTAATCGATCGTATGGTGCGCAACTTGCACTGCTTTTGAAAGCAAAGCGAACAACCACTTATGATGATTGAACGAAAGTTTACCTACCATACTACATGTATCTGTAGTTGGCCGCTTCTGACTCTATTCAGCGATGGGCGTCCAAGTTCATGGGAGGTTCACAGGCAGTGCGTATTGAGATAACCGGGCGGACATCTGTACTCCACTCGGTAGGCAATGATGACAGATAGTATCACAAACGACGGTGAATCACGCAATGGAGTCGGAAACAATGTCATAAGATTCCATCTGCATTCTCAACGGCTATCCTGCGTATCGTGTATACATGCAAAAATCGCGGCCGCTCGCCTCGCAGGCGCTATTCCAAAAGTTCCATTCGTTCCAAAGAGATACAATAGCATAATCGACAACCATGACGAAGGGCTCCGCGTCTAAGCCAGCATCGCAGGAGCCAGTCTAAATGCCGTTTAAAAGAAACGATGAGCCATTTCTATGCACATCGCCGAGCGCTATGCGTCACCGTCATGCTGCGGCTCGGCTCCTCAAGTGGAACCTCTTTCCGAAATCAGAGCAGAGACTGTCTGCCCGCTTACTCGCGCTTGAGCTCGCGGAACATGTCCCTGAGCTCGTCGGAGATGAGGTCCTCGACCTTGTCGGTCAGCTCGGCGACCTTGTGCGCGAGCTCGTCGCCCTCGGAGTAGAGCTTCTCGCCGGCGGCCTTGGCCTCGGACTCGACCTCCTCGAGCACGGAGGCGCGGCGGGAAGCCTCGTAGCCGCCCTTCTCGATGATGGCGCTGTAGTTAGACTCGCCACCGCCGTTCCAGGCGAGGATGTTGGCGGTGTTGCTGGGGACGTCGGTCAGGGCGCCCTCGGTAGCGATGGAGATCAGGTTGGCCTTGAGCTTCTTAGGGGTGATGTCCGCGACGGCGAAGGCGGAGTCCTTGGAGGGCTGGAGGGAGAGCAGGTAGGCGAGGAGACCGGCGACGTGGGGGGAGGCCATCGAGGTGCCGGAGATGGTGTTGACGGCGTACTTGCTGCCGATCCAGGTGGACTGGATGTTGAGACCCGGGGCGAAGATGTCGTTGCACTTGCCGTAGTTGGAGAAGTAGGCACGCTCGTCGGCGAGAGTGGAGGCACCGACGGTGACGGCCTTCTCGGCAGCAGCAGGAGAGTAGTTGCAAGAGTCAGCGTTGTCGTTGCCGGCGGCAACAGCGAAGTGGATACCGGCATCGACAGCAGCGTTGACAGCCTGGTCGAGGATGGAGGACTTGCCGCCGCCCAAGCTCATGTTGGCAGTGGAGCCCTTGAAGCCCTTTCTCTTGCCCTTCTTAGCGATGCTGACCTGCTCGGAGTGAGCTTCGGCGGCGTACTCGACACCCTTGACAACGTCGGACATGGAGCCAGAGCCGTTGGAGCGGAGGACCTTGACGGCCTTGACGTGCGCCTTCTTGGCAACGCCGTACTTCTTGCCAGCGACAGTGCCAGAGCAGTGTGTACCGTGTCCGTTTCCATCCTCATCGGCGTCGCCCTGGGGAATGGTCTTGCCCCAGGATGCGCGGCCCTCGAAGTCGACGTGCTCGACGTTGGTGCCAGTGTCGACAACGTAGACGTCGACACCCTCACCGCCCTCCTCAGTGTACAGGTACTTGTTGAAGGTGCCGAAGCTCAGGCTGTCACGGTGGGAGATACGGGCAAGACCCCAGGGGGCGTTCTTCTCGACCTCAGCGTCGGACTTCAGTGCGTGGACCTCCTGGTCTCTCTCAATGAGCGCGACCTGTATGGTGATGGCTGGTTAGCTGAGTTCAACGGTTGCCGAGGCTCGCTTGGAGCGGACTTACGTCAGGGTGTCTACGGATCTGCTCAATGACATCCTCGTCGAAGTGGCCGGAGTAGCCCATCAGGCTACCGGCGATGTTGTAGGTGTGCTTCAGACCGCTGAAGATGTCATCGACCATCGGGGTCTGAGAGCGCTTGCGGAGCTCGGTCTTCGCAGCCTGAGCCTGCTCGTGCAGGCCCTGGACCCAGCCGTGGTGCTCGGCAGCCAGGTTGTGGGTGACATGGTCCTTGAAGACGATCATGTAGTTGTCCGCAATCTCCTTCGCGTTGGACGCTGAGAGGATGGGAGCGGCGTCATTGTGGATGCTGCTCACCAGCACGGGCGAGGCAGCCGCCAGTGAGGCCAGCGAGAGGCCGGCGATGGCGCCACGCATTATGGGGAATGTGCAAGTGAGGTGGTGCGAGACAAACAAACAGTATGTAGGGATGGGGCAATGGAGCGGATGAGGCGATGGAGGTGATGGGGATGAAGAGGGAGGAAGGGTGGTGTGCGAGTGAAGGTCAAGGTCGTCGGCGACTGATAAGACAGTGGCAGGCGGCAGGGCGTCGCGTGATACGGCAGCCAGCTCACGCACATGACGATGACGACGGCGCCTCCGTTTCCGGGCGACGGGCGACGGGCGACGGGCGATGGGGCTTGGCCGGCGAGAAGCTGGGGAGAGCTCGAGCTTGGAGCACCCTGATAACAGGCGTTGCGGTGTTGAGCCGCGGCAATTGAGCGATTCGCTCTTTTATACCCATATTGCTTGATGAGAAACATGCTCACTGTCAGCTACTATATCTCGCGACCCCCCTCTGATTTTGTGCATAACCTCAGCATGCCAGACGGCCTCATAGACAGTCTCGACTCGCCCGGAGCACTTAGCCGCTGCTTGAAGCAGGTACCAGCAGGTACCCTCGGAATGCTCAACGGTCCGCACCGATCGGAGCGCCACACCGACTGAGTCACAATAGTCATGGCACGCTGGCTGCGGAGGCAGCTGGGCCGAGTTCAAAGGCCGGATGCTTGGAGGGCAGTGATTCAGGAGATAGAGACGCAGAGCCACTGTCCCGACATCTGGGGCGTTTGTGAACCATTGAGAAGTAGAGTGAGAACCGTCGATCGGACAGATCTCATCCGCAAAGATAAGGCCCAGCCGTACAACTACCCGCCTGGTACATCGCTCCCTTGGCTCCGAGGTCAAACAAGTCGCGGACAGAGGTTCGCCTATCAAGGCATCACCGAGAGCCAGACTTGCACCATCTCAGACCCTGGGATCTCTCAGATGGATATCTGCTATGCTGCTGTGATACTGCTCCCGCGCATGATGCCCATATAGCCACGCAACAGATATAAGCGCTACCTGAGGTAGGTAGGTGAATGCACCTATTCCAAGTCACGCTCACGACGCTGCACCGCCTCAGGCGCGGGTGCGGCGCGCGTCTCGCGCCGCGCTTCCGTCATCGAGGGTCAGTGCAGCCTCTCGAAAGCACCGCCTGACGCCCATGGATGCTCCAGTGTTTCACTCGCACTGCGAAGGCAAGGAGACCGCCACAGAAAATCAGGTTTGCAATATTGTAACTGCCCTCTCCCGGCACGACGTCCAGCGCACCGCATAAATCCGCTCCGGCAAGAGTGGCTCAGCCCGAAGCAGGCAACAGCTAACCTCACTCCTCCATACCTGGATCTTGGCGCCCCGCCAAGCTGAGCCGCCTCTGCTACATCGAGTAGCTGTGCACCTGAGCAACCCGTAGCGCTGGACAGCACCCTGAGACATGCCTTGCTTTTGAGCAGAACGAGCAAGAGATGCTCGCCTGCTTTAGCCAGACCTGATCAACGACATGGCCTTGACCGCTGGCCAAATCCGTCGACCCAGGTCATCTACCTCCGCATCGAGAGGCTTGAATGCTGACGAACGGAGTTCAAATGTTGCCGAACTGTGTCGAGACCTCATCGCAGTATCGCCCATAGCAGACGATGAGGGTTGCCGAAAGATCGTGACCATTGCCGGCAGTCTCAAGCCGGCACTCGCGGACAGTTCCGCTACCAAAGATGTATTCAGACGAGGTGGCGGACTAGGCGCTGTCCTCCAAGCTACCAAGGAACTTTGTCAACCATCCACTGAAGTAGTTGCCTTCGGCAAGCTACCTACCGCTCAGGCTGTGGCAAGCCTGCTTGCGATTTTGTCAACCGCGTTCAGCGGACACCGCGGGAATCAACGTTACTTCACCGATCGTCTAGATGGCTGGCCTATACTTCAAAAAAGTCTGCTGGCCTTTTTCGACGCTACACTCGACCACGACAACCACGAAGATCGACTTCATGTTGTGATGACTATCCTTCTGGGGATTCTCCAACTCGCATTTGGCGAAGACGACGGTGATCGTTTGGCCAGCGAATTCGACCAACGGCGAGAACAATTTACATCACAAGACACCACCGCCGAGCAGATAGCCACTGGCTTGGTCAAAGGGCACGAGGTCATTGCTCAGCCTCAAGCGTGCTCTCTAGCAATTCGACTGTCTTTTTGCGTGTTTAAGCATGCAGCGATTGGCTCCAGTACTTGGCTACTCGGACTTGCTAGGAACGTACTTTCACTGCTCAATCTTCTCAGCTGCCTATGCCTGCGCAACAAATACACGCTATGGGAGACAGGCATCAGCTCGCACCTTCTTCTGCTCTGGTTGGATCGAAGCGCGCCCGAGCCGTGCCGTCAAGAAGCAATTGAATTTCTACAGATATTCAAGGGCTTTGGACTGAGCAACCTTGATGATGCCGCCCTTCTCTTCCGACGTGCCTGCGATTCTGATGATGCACGCTCGCTTTTGCTGAGCACCTTGCAAGCCTCAAAAGCACCCGCTGTTATTCAATTCGACTTGTCGCAGTCCGGCCATTCTTCAGTCGAATTGAAGAGTCTTCCGCGACCGTTCCCCCCTACCACTGGTTACTCTTTGACTGCTTGGTTCCGCTTTGACAAGTTTGACTCACATACGCATACAACCCTCTTTGGAGCCTTCGACGAGAACCAGACCTGCTTTCTGCTGGCTTATCTTGAGAAGGACAGCCGCTCTCTGATTCTGCAAACTTCGATTCGAGCGCCTAGACCTAGCGTGCGATTCAAATCTACTAGATTTGCTGCCGGAAGGTGGTACCACATCGCGATTGTGCACCGGCGAGCAACAGCAGACCCACGGCACAGCCCAGTCATGCTTTTCGTAGACGGTGAATTCGCCGAACAAGTCAAGATCGGATATCCTGAAACCCCGATGTCTGAGGAATCGAGCCCCCGAGAATTGCCTATGAGAAGCGCTGGACGTCAAGCACGATCAGTTCAAGCGTTCTTTGGAACTCCAGCGGATCTGTCGGCTCGTCTTGGGCGCAATCAGCTTAAAGAGCGATGGTCTTTGGCGAGTGCCCATCTGTATTCAATTCCGCTCACTGATGAGCTTGTTGCCGTTCACCACAAGCTGGGCCCCAGATACTACGGAAACATGCAGGACTGTCTCGGGCCGCTACTGACGTACCAAGCATCCGCCGAGCTGAACCGCTACAACGAACTCTTACACCCTGACAGGTCGGAGAAATCTGAAATCGTGACAGCGACTGAAGGCCGCGGCAGCGACGTCATGCCCGAGTCGAAGCTGCTCCTCAGCGTGTCACCAATGGCCGTCCTTCACCCAGACGCCTCGAACGTCAAAAGTCTAGTCGCACAGTATGGACTTGACAAGCGATCCAGACAACGCTATGAAGATCTCGTAAAAGCAGGAGAGGCTGTCGCGATCAACACGGCCATCCCCACGATCAGTGAGGCACTTGGTAGAGCGTACGGCTGCGCGGTGATGAAAGGGAACCCGGTCGTCGTTCTTCCCCGAGCACTTGATGACACGGCGTGGTGCCTATCCGGCTGCTTGCCTTTGCTGCTCAAGCTTGTCGAATCGGCCATGACCAAGGCTGCTTTCCTGCAAGCGGCTGAGATATTCTTCGAGTGCGTCAAAGACAGCTGGAGGGTCAGCGAAGCCATGGAAAAGGGAAATGGTTTCGGTATTCTGGCACTCATCATTCGAGAAAAGCTCGGTTTTGAATCCGGGGCGTCGGCCAGCCACGTCACTTCGCGAAAGCCATCTGCCGTACTCCCACTCGAGGATCGTCAGGCTCTTCCGCTGGAGCTTTTGCGGCTGATCCTGAAGTTTGTCGGGTATGATCAGAGAGCACCAGAGAACTCCATCATCGTCAACCCGATGGGCTACCGAGTCTTACTTGTAGACTTCGACACCTGGAGGAGGTGTGATGCCGAGACCCAGAAACTTTACTACGATCAATTTGTGCATTTCGTGGGGCAGAACAAGCACCACGGCTTCAACCAAAAGAGATTCGCCCGGATGCGGGTCCTCAAGAAGCTGATGGAGGGACTGAAGGTCGAGGATGTACCGCAAGACTGCGTCGATCCGCTTCTCAAGTCATTGAGGGCTCTTGTAGACACTGGATCTGCTCACAATTCGTTCAAGGATCTAGCCATGTTCATCGCTTTCGGGCTCCATGATGAAAGGGCTCAACAGACGCGCTCGATCAAGAGCATTGCGAGTGCGGTGAAAGTCCGGCAACGAGCGCTGTCTTGGGCACGCAGAGGCTCGTCCAGACCGAGCACTCCAGGAGGACCGCCTGCGGTGCCCCAGAGGCCTTGCGTCTCGCGGTCAGAGCTTGCTGTCCATATGCTGGAGCTGCTGACCGATGTACTCTCTGACGATCGTACTCCCACGGCAGCCAAGCGGTTCATCAGAGCAATTCCAACTCGCTGGCTATCACACATGCTGTCGGAGCCCGACGTCCGCGTCGTGGTCTTCACAAGTCGCATCATATGCAGGTGTCTCAGCACTCTTGGGTCTGACTTCAAGGCTTCATTCGTCGATAAGAACGGCGGTTTCGTTACCTTGAAGGCCCGCTTGAAAGCGTACTGGAGGAACTCTTCATTATGGGTCCTCGCGTTCGCAATGCTGTTCGGACGCAACGTACTTACCAGCGCTCTGGGTCCGCAGCCATTGACTGTCTTTGGCCTCATCGAGACGCTGCAGGTGAATGACAGCCTGCGCGTCGTTCACCCGGAGATGCTCCAGCCGATAATGAACATGCTTGAGGCTGCTTTGAGGGACGTCGTCAAAACCGACGAGCCTGCCGAGGCGGATGCGAAACTGGTCAAGACAATCATACAGTTCCTCACCGAGCTGTACGCGCGAAGTGCGGGCTTCCGCGACTTTGCGGCAACCTCGCGCTATGTTCAAGAGATTCTATTCGTCCTCTACCCAGTGATTGTGGGCTCCGATAGGCTCTCGGCAGCCACGGAGTATCAAGCGGAGAAAGACTCTCTATCATTTAAGGGTGAGGAGGTAGTCATGCGGCCGCACTCCAATTCCTTGGGCGAGAGACCGCCGTCTGTCCGAAGTCTGCAGATGGAAGGCGAGAAACGGCCCGCATCGCCCACTAAGCGTGTAGCTGCTCCCAGACGCCTGTCGTCCTTCGTGCTGGTCAACGAAGGAGCTCGCAAACCCTCCACTCCCAAAGCGCGCTTCAATCCTACCATGGCGCCAAAGACGGCGGAGCCTGTGAAGCTGAACGTCGGGAACTCACTTGTGGAGTCTCTGCTGGAGGTGTGCGTGAGTATGTTCCTGGATCTCATCTGCAACAAGAAAGAGTTCAATGGGCTGGGGCTGTTTTTGAAGGTCCCGCCTGGCTTCCGTGAACACCAGGCTTATTTCGAATCTTACATTCTCGTGCACACGCTATCGCAGATGTGGAATCACTTGCAGCTAGACCAGGCGCTGTTGCAGGAGACGAGGGTCTTGACCAATTTGGGCAGATTTTGTCTGCATATGGCGGAAGCGGTGTTTGAGGGCTGGTTCATCAATGGCGCTCAACCTGTCATCGACTTCATTGGCAAGGTCCTGGATTACTTGCAGCAGCCTGATATCGCGGCTATCAAGAGTGTGCGCCTCTGTGCGCAAGCCACCAACACGATGCGCATCGTGTTCCTCAGGGTCATGCTGCTGCGACTTTCGGAACTTGATGAGTCGATTGACGAGCTTGAAGCGATCACTTTCCTGGATCAGATGAACTACTGGCAGACCATTCTGTTCTCCACAGAGAACCAGGAAACCCCTTTCATTCGACTGATCTGCTACCTACTGTACATGAAGCTCACTACACCTGTTCGGTCTGTCCGATTTGCTGCGGCTCGCTTGTGGCGTACTATGCTCATGCAGAAACCGACCGAGACCGCAACTCTTCTCACGTACGCGATGGGCTCCGAGCAGCGACATCTGTCCACGGGCTTCATGAAATTGGTTTCACTTGACGATGAAGATTTCATCCTTTGGGTCGACGAGAACCGCAAAAGCCTCGATGCCATCTTCATCGACACGCTGGCCAAGCCATGGGATGATTTCGTGAGCGATGAAAACCGCCGCAATGAGGAGTCCGCCAAAGCGCGTCTGAGCAAGAGGAAAGAGAAACTGCGCCAGTGGCAGGCCGAGGAGACCAGCGTAGACGACTTCCTTCAGCACTACGAGACTTCCACGAACCACTGGCGCGCGAACGTGCACGCCCAGGAGAAGCTGAAGCTGCAAAGATCGATGCAGGACCACCAGGAGACCGTGCATCTCGTCTTTACAGTCTTCGCTCGCCTGGAGCACTTGATGCGGCAGCCCTGCGGGCTCGACGCCGAAGCGGAGACGACCAAGTGGCAGCTCGACGAGACCGAGGGCGCCAACCGCATGCGTATGCGCACGCTGCCTGACTTGTCGCCGAACAAGGAAATCTATCAATCGAAGAGGAAGTTCTCCGAACGCCACACGACCGCCAAGCTAGCCCTTGACACACAGGTCCCTCCTAACATGAAGGACAACATCGTATCTGCGACGCCTTACACTCCGGTCGGTGACGGGATGGACGGGGCACAAGAGCAGACCGGCGAGAGCCGATCGCGCGGCGACTCCATCTCCAATTCCCAACTACTTGAAGGCGGTTTCGAGATGGTCGACGATCCCCAAGAGGGTGAAGACGGCGTCATCGAGGACAAGAACCGGAAAGTCATGACGAGCTTGCAGCGCGGCGACATGGTGCAGCAGCTCTACAACGTCTCGCGGATCGTCGGACTGGAGGCGTGCGAGGGGCTTTTGGTCATCGGCAAGAAGTGTCTGTACCTCCAGGACAACTTCTTCCAGCGGTCGGACGGCGAGATTGTCAGTGTCTCGCAGGCGCCTGAGGATGAAAGGGACCCGTACGTGCAGCTCATCTCGGGCAAAGACGTTGGTTCGCAGCGGAGCAAGATCAGTATTGGCGACCAAGCGAGCCGCAATTGGACTTGGACGGAGGTTCTGAGCGTTTCGAAGAGACGCTTCCTTTTCCGCGACGTCTCCCTGGAGGTCTTCTTTACGGACGGCAGGAGCTATCTCTTGACTTGCATTGCGACCAATAAGAGAGACGAGCTGTACAATGCTATAATCAGCCGAGCACCGCATGTCCACAGTGCTACTACCGTCGCAAGCGAGGACGCCTGGCGCCTTGACAATTTGCGCAATCCGGAAGAGACGCCTCAGTCGCTTGGCTCGAGGTTTGCGAACGTCTTGAAAGGTGGCACAGGACACGCTGCTACCAAGAAGTGGATCAAGGGCGACATGTCGAATTTTCAGTACTTGATGCTGATCAACACGATGGCTGGGAGATCTTTCAACGACCTGACGCAGTATCCTGTTTTCCCGTGGGTCTTGGCCGATTACACTAGCGAAGAGCTAGATCTCACGAACCCAAACACCTTCCGCGATCTTTCCAAGCCTATGGGCTGCCAGACGCCTTTGCGGGAGGCTGACTACAAAGACCGATATAAGCAGTTCGCAGAGATGGGCGATGAAAACGCTCCTCCATTCCATTACGGCACGCACTACTCGTCGGCCATGATCGTCACTTCCTATCTCATCCGCATGCAACCTTTCGTGCAGTCCTACCTCCTGCTGCAAGGCGGCAACTTCGACCACGCCGACAGATTATTCGACTCAATCGAGCGAGCATGGCTGTCCGCTTCAAGAGAGAACATGACCGATGTTCGAGAGCTCACGCCAGAGTTCTACTATCTCCCGGAGTTCCTGACCAACATCAACGGCTATGACTTCGGCACCAAGCAGGGGAATGATGAACTCGTTGGCGATGTGAAGCTGCCGCCTTGGGCGAAGGGTGACCCGCACATCTTCATTGCAAAGCACCGCGAGGCGTTGGAGAGCCCGTATGTGAGCGAGCATTTGCACCAATGGGTCGATCTGGTTTTCGGCTTCAAGCAGCGTGGCGAAGCTGCGATCGAGGCGACCAATGTCTTTCAGCATCTTTCTTATGGAGGAGCGAAGGATCTAGACAATATCCAGGACTCTGTGGAGCGGCTCGCGACTATTGGCATCATCCATTCATTCGGTCAGACGCCGTATCAAGTGTTCCCGCGACCTCATCCCAGCCGGGAGACGGAGAAGTTTGCGACGGCTAGGCTTGATACCATGGCGGAGTCTCTGACTAGGATCCCTGTGCCGCTCTTGGAGAACGATCACAAGGTTGCTACTCTGATCTTCTCGCCGACGCAAGATCGTGTGCTCTGTGCTGGGCCGTGCATGCTCAACATGCTGCCGAACTGCGATCGCTACATACAGTGGGGATATGCCGACCACAGTCTGCGCTTCTACTCTTCTAACACGAAGCGCTTACTCGGCCTATACGAGAACACCCACATCGGCCCCGTCACGACCACCACCTTCGCAGACAGCAAGACCCTCATCACAGCCGGCGCAGACTGCACCCTCGCCATCTGGGCCATCACCAAGTCCCGCGACGCGATCGAAATCGACTGGAAAACCTACCTCTTCGGCCACCGCGCGCCCGTCACCCTCCTCGCCGCCAGCCGCGTCTTCAGCACCCTCCTCTCCGTCTCCGCCGACGGCCAAGTCCTCCTCTGGGACCTCAACCGCCACGACTGCATCCGCGCGCTCCTCCCGCCCACGCTGCGCACCCTCCAAGCGGCCCAGATCAGCAGCACGACCGGCCACATCGCCCTGGCGCGCGGCGCGCACTTGCTCCTCTTCACGCTCAACGGCCACCTCCTCGTCGACCAGAAGCTCAGCGACGGCCCCGAAGACCCAATCTTGTCCTGCGCGTTTTACAACGGCGCCGCGAACGAGTGGGTCGAGCGCGAGCTGCTGTTCACGGGCCACGCGCACGGTGTTGTGAATGTGTGGGCGCTGACGACGCTGCGCGACGGAGCGTGGCATTTGCAGCTTGTCAACCGGCTGAATCACGTTGATGCTGCGAGGGAGGACGGGGGCAATTGCAGCGCGGGTATCACAGCGTTGCTGCCGATGGCGAATGCGGTTTATACGGGAGATGAGGAGGGGAGGGTTTGGCAGTGGGGGGTTTTGCAGAGGCAGGCGAGCGTTAGCTTGAGGTAGGGGAGGGTGGTTTCTTGTGTATTGTTCTGAGCGCTTGGGGGTTTGCTTTTCGCTGGTGTTCTGGGGTTTGGGACTGTAGGTCTGTTTAACGAAAAGCTTTTTTGACGATGCGTGTGTTCAGGGGCGTCACGGTGTCGCGATCTTGTGGTTCACATGTAGTCTCGGAGCCACCCAAGTTGGCTTAAGTCGACTTACGTTGAAGACATGTGAATGTTTCTCAACTGGTATTTCACAAACGGTAGGGTATCTTTGATCATCAAACTATAGCCGCACCTGAGAACATCGACACATCAACTCGCCAGCACAGCCCGCAACGCCACATACCCACCCAACACTCCCACAACCGTCGCAAGCAGCATCGCCTCGCCCTCCCACGTCAGCGCAAGATACGCCCCAACACCCACCAGCACCTCATACCTCCTCGCCACCGCCCTCCTCTCCCTCCAATCCTTCCTCATCCTAAACGGCACCTCCACCTCACCCTCCTTTCCAGGCCTCCGCAGCGGCACCCTCGCCACCAACGTCACAGGCCTATGATCGCTCGTCGGCTGCACCGGCAGCGCCGCATACCTCTGCACCTCCGGCTTCGCCCCCGCCAGGAACAGCACCCGGTCGCACCAGGACGGCACTCTATGCTTCGCCCAGGGCCAGACGCCGTCTTCGCCGCCGGACGGCAACGGTGTGCCGTTCGCGGCCGCTTTCTGCGCCGCGCTCGAGTACTTGTAGGTTGGCGGGAAGGCCACGGGCGCTTCGGCGAGGAGGTGCAGGGTGTTTTGCGCGCGCAGCTCGCGGTTGAGCTGGTCGTTCGCCCAGAGGTCGCGCCAGGAGGGGTGCGAGGGCGAGCTGGTGGGGTGGGGCCAGAGTTTGTGCTCGGTTTCCGAGGGCGCGGTGTCGGCTGTGCGGTAGTTGAGGTCGCCGGCGAAGAAGGTGTGCGAGAGGGGAGAGAAGAGGGTGGATTGAGACGGGGTGGACTCTGGAGATGAGGAGTGGAGCAGCGGTTGGGCGTCTTCGGTGGTGTTGGAGGGTTTGGAGGCATCGTTGACCCGCGTGAAGACGAGCCCTTCGCAGATGCTCTTCCAGTCGGCGTTGCGCCGCTCGCACTGGTCTTCCATGGGCGCCAGGTGGGCGGAGACGAATGTCATGGGAACGGGAGTGTCGTCGTCGCCATCGATGTATAGTCGGGCGCCGACGGCGCCTTTGTTACCCATCTCGTACATGCCCACTCCCACGGCTGCCGTCTCTATCCATCGTATTGAGTCTTGAACATCCGATCGCGCGAACACCATCAATGCTGTGAGTCCGGCATTTTGTACGACCAGCGGGGCATAGTCGGTGTTTGAATCGAAGTGTTGTGAGACCGCATTTTGGACAATGGTGCTGAATTTGCCGAAGTATGGAGCAAGGAACGAGCCACCTAGAAAGGCGTAGCCTATGGGCGCGATTTCTTGCAGACACAAGACTATGAGGTCTGGCGGGAGAGTGGTGGAGGTGTTCTCGAAGAGCGAAGATGCGAGGTGGGAGGTGGACGGGAGGCTCCGTCCGCAGTTGAAAGTGGTGATGTGGGCGGTGAGAGAGGCCATTCTTGTCAGCACGACAATCTCACGTGCGGGAAAATGTGTACAAGCTCAAGGAAGATGTCTATACTTGTCCCTGTGCCTTTACATGAGATATTTTGCTGCTCAATGTAAGGCCAGCCGTTGGCACGAGGCACGAGACACCGACGTCATTTCGAAGCGATTCAGTTGCACAGCCCCTCGGCCGCGGCTTGAGGTGCACAGTAAAGCAAGGCAAGTTTTAGGATCGTCAAGTTCTAGGCTCGCATCGATCATGGATCCCACATATGTCGCTTGAGGGTCTGTTTACAGTAATCAGGAGACACCAGGCTTTCGTCCACGAAACCCCTCTTCAGAAGACGTGGAGTGAACATCCGCAACGACAACGACAGTCATCCCGTGACAATGGCGGCGAGAGCAAGCAAAGAGTGATACCAAACTGAGCCTAACGAATCAGGGCTCCAAATATCAAAGGAGAATCGAGTTCTGCCCGTATTACTGAACATTCAAGTCCACCATTTCAGAAGCTGGAAATCACAGTCTTAGTAGGGGTCAAGTATAGATGACATTGATTCGCGGCGAGGGACACTACCGTAGTTTCTCCAGTCCGACGATAGGAAGCCAGGTGTTTCACAATGCCTTCTACTCTGCTGTTTTTGATGGGGAGCGACGAGAGTTCGAGACAACGACCAGGGTTCCCGGGTCCAATGAAAGCCAGGGAAGGCTTCGAGCAATGAACATGTCTGCCCAGGCAAATCATGCTCCGGATTCCCATGTCATGTAAGCAATCAACATATTGAAAACCCAATATACTCTACAGCGGAGGTATTACGTTGATCTTGTTTGCGCTGTCGACATACAACAACTGGCGAACGTGATCGGTACTTAAGTGGGCCTCGGCAGCTCCAGGTGAGGGGAAGCCTTGATTGCAACCACAATCCAAGCTCTGTTATCCCGATATTTCAAGACTCGGAGTTGAATCAGGCGCCAGGGCATAATACGACGCTGTTGCAGCTACTCGCACCGAGGTTGACCGAAAACTGCAATTCAACGATGACTTCCAACCAAGATATCCCTCCGCCTCCAGAGGATGGCTGGAAACACGAAGGCGTCCGGGTCATACCCGCAGACTCACTGGACTCCAACACGGCCCAGACACCGGGCATGAACCGCGCCGCGGCCATCAACCTCGCACGAACTGGTGCTCAGAAACTCTGGGCCGGCACTGTACACATCCATCCGAACGCGAAAACCGGAGCTCACCACCATGGCCATCTGGAATCCGTCATTTACGTCGTGAAAGGCAAAGCAAGGATGCGATGGGGCGAGAAGTTGGAGTTCACCGCTGAGGCTGGACCGGGCGACTTCATCTTCGTGCCACCCTATGTTCCTCACCAAGAAATCAATGCCAATGAGAACGAGACCTTGGAATGCGTCTTAGTCAGGAGCGATAACGAGGCAATCGCGATCAACCTACCGGATGTCGAGGCGGTTGAGAAGCCGGAGGGCGTGAAGTGGATCGACCCTACACATACCCATTAATCGGCTCCGTGCCTGGGAGAGGGTTGCATCGTTTTGGTAACACAGGCGATTGCCATGCCTTACCATTTCCTTCATGTAGTCGTTGCAAAGTACGCTGAAGGCGGACAGTGTGCGCATTAGATCAATTGAGATTCCGTAGCCGACGGACAAGGTCTTTCTGACAGATCGCCAGATCGATCTACTATGCATTTACCCGCTCATATTCCCCTGAAAGTGCATCGCGCGTCTTCGAGTCGTTGCTATAGTCGATAGACGCAAGTGTCCGGATAGACAGCCTCCGAATGCGGATCAAAACCTGCCAATACGCGGAAAGGCACCTACCCGGATGCTGGGTCACGGTGCGCAGCAGCACAGGTGTGCCGCAGAACACGGTCGAAACGTCGACGTAGTAGCACATGTGCCATGGTATATCGTACAGGTTGCTTGAAATTGGCTCATGGAGCATCGGTGCAGGCACGTGAGAGCATACGTGGGAGCGTGGCTCATGTGCGATCATATATTGTGCGTTGTCGAAGCGTAGTGATGGTCCAGATGATCAAACTTTTTCTCTACACATCGAGACGGACAACTTCACACCATAAGCTTTGTAAGACTATTGCCATGCCGCTACGACACAGCATTGCTCTATCGTCAATCGCCTGCCTCACAGCAGCATTCCCCATCCACTTCCCCCCCACAGCCTTCACCAACTCCACTTCCCTTGACTCGACCACGGTACCGTCCCTAGTCGACCCAAATGCTGCTCTAGCATGGGACAACACCAAGTCACCATCAATCCTGCTTTGCAACGGACCAAATTTTGCAGGAGAATGCCAGCTCCTCGAAAGGAATGCTGCGAGGACATGTCTGAACCTCGACAACGGACGCAGAGACCAGGCAATGGGCTTGGAAGTCGGTAGCCTGAAAGTCGGTGGCGGGGCGGCGTGTGTGTTGTTTGAGTGAGTTGCTTCTTTGCAGAAACAACTTCGTTTCGGATCGCTGACAACGGCACCTACAACAGCCAGCCAGCCTGCGTAGGCACAGGCATCCCCTTCGGCTCGGCGGCCGCCATCTCGACCTTCAAAGAATTTCACTCTGGGCCGAAGGTCGCCAGCCTCTTCTGCGAGTCGCTCGAAGACTTCGATCCGTCGGAACCCCCGTTAAGCGCTCAGAAGATCTTAGCCCGCAATCACGCCGACAGAGAAGTCCACCGCGGCTTGCGTCGCGATCGGAGACGGAGCTCCAAACGTGATATTGATTCTCGCAACGAGGAACAGCCTGGCCCTACGCTTACCGCGCCCCTTCTGGGAGACCCAAAGCCCAGGCCGGCACTATCTGCATCAGAACCGCGCTGGTCGCGTGGATCGAACTGTGGAGAGGGATCGTTTTATGCTGACAATGCTGACAACGGATGTATGGGGTCGGGTTTTGTCGGTGCTGTTTGAGTCTGGAGATGGGCTTAGCGATGATGGATGATGTTGTTGCTCTTTATACTACATGCTCAAGAAAGTATACTGGTTCAGCAATGCTCCGTCTTTAAAAGCTTACAAGCCGAGAACTCGTAACGATCCATTCGTGCGCGACCCCTTGAGCTGCCTGCAACTCCTGCTGCGTCTCCCGATCCCGCACGCTTCCCTCGTACCAAACGTTGCCGTATACCTATTGCAGCATCGCAGCGACACCGTCTTCGTCAACGCCGTTCGCACCAAAAATCTCATCGTCGACATTGTTATGAGACATCTTCCTTCGCTTGAGCCTGGGGTCTGCAATCTCTCCTGCGATTTCAGCAGAAGCGTGCCGAACTTGCGGCATCTGAAGGCTGCTCAGAATGTCCGCCGCGGCAGCATTCTCGGGCTGCGAAGGTTGCGATTCGAGCGCGGGCGGGGGCTCGTGCGAGGGTGGCGGCTCGTCGTGGGAGGGTGCCTGCTCGGTGATGACTTCGGCGCCGGAAGGGTCGGCTAGCTGCTGCTCTGCTGGAGCATTTTCGCCGATTGCGAATGTGTCGGCTTCATTCTCGCCAGCGTCAGGCGGTGGCGGTGTGAAAGACTCGACGTCAGGAGGAGGCGTGAAAGACTCCGGTTCAGGGGCCATAGGGTCGGCACCGTTTGCTGCGTTGGAGGCTCCATTTCCGGATTCGTAGGATGGTGTTGCCGGGTTGGAAAGTCCGCGCATGATCCCATCTTCCACTTCTCTTTTACGCGATTCCGTACTTGCCAGACGACTCGACAGATCCGCAGCAGTCTCCTGGTCAGTAGCAAGGGAAGTCCGGCTTTTCTCCAGTAGTTGCTCAAGACCAGCAATGAGTTCTGTGCGAGCCTTGATGCTGCTCTCAACAGCAGAGTGGGCGCTGGCCAATGTCTTCATCAACGAAGCCAGCTTCGCTGCGTGCACTGGCGGGCTCGGAACAGGCGTGTTCGGATCATTGAGCTTCCCGTACTCCGTGTTGGCGTTCGTGACAACGCCTCTCGCGCTTGCTTCAGCTTTGCTCAAAGCAGTTTGCGATTTGCTAAGGGGTTCCAGCTCGGATGGCACACTCCCACCGGATCCACCAAACAAGCTGCCACCGAGCTTGCCGCCTCCACCGCCTCCGCGCTGGGCTCCCCTAGTCTTGTCCACTTCGTCAAGCCTCTTTTCAAGTGCATCCTGAATCTTGACATCGAAGATGGTTCTCTGTCTCCAAACCTCGACGACCCTCTTGATCTTGTTCTGCACCTCGACTGAAGCATTCTTGTAGGCAAGAGCAGTCGCGTCGCCAATGAGGGGCTCGAATGCAATGAGGAAGTCGGTCTTTGAGCGTGCTCGTGATTGCTGAACGACCTCATTGGCGAGGTAGATGAGAACCAGGCGTTTTGATGTGCTGCTTTCTTGGAGTCTATTCAGCCAGAGGGCGGCTGTACGGTCGGCGTGACGGCTGGGCTACGATTAGCACGAGAAGCGCGACAATCGCGGACTGATGCCTCGAGAGACGACATACCGGTGGAACATAATCCATTGAGCGACGGTGACGATACTATCCTGCGTCTCATTGAGGGCCGCCAACTTGGCCTTGACGGCATCGTCGGAGTAGGCCATGACGCGCAGGAGATGTCACAAATCGCAAAGCACGTAGAGGATTATATAGACTGATTGCTATCGTACGTGCGGCTTCACTTGGGCTTTGTAGCAAGGTCACTCATGTACAATCGCAAGTCGCTTAGTGTTGCATGTGATGTGATGTAGCAGTTGGCAGCTGGAGAAGTCTGGAGCTCTCTCGCGCGCGCAAGTGGCTGGAAGCTCTCGCGTGGCAGCCTAAGGCCGCATAGGTAGCTTGGCATCTGGGGTCGGCGCAGTTGCGACAACGTCAACATCAAGGAGACGCATGGGTCTGTCTGAACACCACCTGAATTGTTACTAGCTCACTCCCAGCGACCTCAAGAGATAAAGTTCGGCCGAACCGCTGGAATACTAGGTCAATCGCAATCAGCAAAATCAACACAGACGCCTTCTAGGCATTAGCAAACATGGCGGACCGCTTCCCTTCATTGGACGAGTTCGACAACGGTATGCGGCCCGTCGCATTCAGTGCATTAGACGCCCTCAGCTAATCTGTAATAGGCCAGACCGAAGCTACTGGAGGTGAATCCATTGACAACCTCGACGAGCCCTCCGATTTCCTCGCCCGCGAACGCGCGGCCCTTGGCGAGGACGCTCAGCAATTCACCACATCTGCCGACAACACTGCGACTGTCGAGGACGGCGGCGACGATGATGACGACCTCCTCGGCGGCGGCATGAGCGCCGCGCCCTCTGCACCCTCAAACGGCAACTTTGGAGACGACGTGGGCGACTTCGAGTCCTCCTTCCCCGCCGTTGACACACAAAACGACGCTGTTGGCGGAGACGGCACTATCACTGGCTCGTCTCTCCCATACCAAGCGCCCTCCACATATCAAGACGAGGGCGAGCCTGAGGTGCTCAGGGAGTGGCGCGAGAGGAGAGACATGCAGATCCAGCACCGCGATGAGGTCTCTGCATCTAAGAAGGCGGAAACCATCAAGGCCGCACAGCAGAACATCGACGAATTCTACGAGAACTACAACAACAGGAAGGACAAGGGCATTGCGCAGACGCGCAAGGAGGAGGAGGAATTCCTGAAGAACAGGGAAGACACCACCAGCGGTGGCACCAGCTGGGAGAGAATTGCCAAGCTCGTTGATCTCAGCGGTAAGGGCGTTGGCGGTGGTGCGAACGGCACGCAGAAGGCGAAGATGAGGGAGTTGCTGCTCAGCCTTAGGAAGGATGAGAAGGCTCCCGGAGCTAGCGGTGTGTAAGGCAGCCGTGTTGACCTTTCTTGTGGAGTAGAGAGTGATCCATACGAGGCTTGATGCTTGCTCCAATGCTGACGATGCGCCCCTCGAAAGCTCACCCAGCGAGCAGTTGATCGCTCTGCGACGCGACAGCAAGGGGCGATCTTGGCTTTTGGTAAAGCAATTTATGAAACACACCGCGAGGTATAGCCGAGCAAGTAGATGATTGTATAATAACGTTAGGCCTTAGCATCCAGATTTGAAAGAATTGGCTATTCTCAATAATGCGGTCTCTGGAGCCTGAAGCGTGAAGCCGCATGGGACAAGCTCATCGGTTTGGTGCATTGAAGCTAGTCATGAGACATGCAGCACCTCGCACGTCCTAGCTACAGGTTCACCATGCGCATGCAAATTTGGCCTTCTCTGCAGGAATTGTGTGCATCTTTATCGCTGCCAAAGCATTCGCCAGCCCGAAGCTTGAGCTGCAGCCACGAGGGCGAACCGGCCAGGCGGGCCCTCGCCTCTGCAGCCGCTATCGGATCGGGACGTTGGCATTGCCGAATTCAGCGCGTTTGCGCGCATCATAGTCGTAGAGCTCGTGCATGTTTCCCTCCCTCCCAGTTTGTTAACTCTCCCATTCTATTTGCGCTTCCCACAAACAATTCACCACCTATTGTCACCCGCTCCAGCAGCAATCGGATCGCTTCCCGGCCTTTATTTGCATGACTGCGCCCTTCCTTTCGATTCCGAACAAAAGTCAGCCATGACCATCACGAGCACATTACATCAGGGACGATAGTTGGAACACTCGGTTGGATTGGGACAGAGGCGTTTCCATAAGAGCCTGCTTCAGGCCTGAATTGTAGATGAATTCGTCGCAGATCATGGCGGCTAGGGCCTGGGACTGTCTTGGAAATGGAGCGCTGTTCTCAACGAGAATACGGGCCGCCTGCATGGCGGGAGGCCCACGTTGCGATGTATTAGGATCATTGCGGATAGCAGGCGCGGCGAGACAGGCTTCTTCGTTTACGCGATCCCTGGCTCCGAAGACAGAGCAGATATCACGACCCCGACTGGACATACAACGGACAGCAGCATGGCCGGCGCAACGCCGAGTCCTGCAAACATCACAGATCCAGCGCGAGGCGCAAGCTGCGAAGGGCGCTCCGGAGCAGCAAAGTAGCGACCAGGAGTCGAAGACGACGGACCCCACTGAACACGATGACGAGCTGGAAGATGAAGGATTTGGACGGACGGAGAAGGCAGCACAAGCTTCCAAGCTGAACCTCAGCGCACGCTTGTCGAGCGAGAATGACAAATCGGGAGGCGGTAGGGGTGAGATCCTCAGGCTGCTGAAGATCGCCGCTCCGGAGTGGAGGACATTGGGGTGGGCGTTCTTGTTCCTGTTGATCAGCAGCGGTGTCACAATGAGCGTTCCATTCTCCATTGGAAGAATCTTGGACGTTGCCAGCAAGCCTCCTGAGGAAAACGCGACGCTTCTCGGCATGCCGATGCCGACCTTCTACGTGGTGTTCGCGGCTATTCTGGCCACTGGTGCTTGTGCGAACTACGGACGTATCATCATCTTGCGTGTTGTCGGCGAGCGAATTGTCACCAAGCTCAGGAGTCAGCTTTTCAGGCGGACGTTCGTGCAAAACGCAGAGTTCTTCGATGCAAACCGCGTCGGTGATCTGATCAGCAGACTTGGAAGCGACACGATCATTGTTGGCAAGAGTATCACGCAGAATGTCAGCGATGGTCTTCGCTCACTCGTGTCTGCCATTGCTGGTTTCTCCATGATGGCCTTCATGTCTGTGAAGCTTACTGGTGTCCTCTGTGTCGCAGCGCCTCCGGTTGCAATTGGAGCATTCTTCTATGGCCGCGCCATCCGGAACCTGTCTCGTCGTATTCAGAAGAACCTCGGAAGTCTCACCAAGATCGCCGAAGAACGTCTGGGAAATGTTCGCACAAGTCAAGCATTTGTTGGTGAGCTTCAGGAAGTTCACCGCTACAACCAGCAGACCCGCAAGATCTTCTTCCTTGGCCGCAAAGAAGCTATGATCAGTGCCGTCTTTTTCTCCGCTTCTGGTCTGGCAGGCAACATGACTTTCCTGGTGCTGCTTTACATCGGCAGTGGAATGGTTCACAGTGGAGCTCTCTCGGTTGGCGACCTTTCAAGTTTCCTTATGTACACTGCCTACGCTGGTAGCAGCTTGTTTGGTCTGAGCTCCTTCTACAGCGAGCTCATGAAGGGTGTCGGCGCTGCTACTCGCTTGTTCGAACTCCAAGATCGCAACGCCACCATCAGTCCGACAAAGGGAGACATGGTTAGAAGCGCACGCGGCAACATTGAGTTCAAGAACGTCAGCTTCTCATACCCGACTCGCCCAGCTGTTTCCATCTTCGAGGACCTGACCTTCACCATCCCTCAAGGCAGCAACGTAGCCATCGTCGCGCCGTCCGGTGCCGGAAAGAGTACCGTTGCCAGCTTGCTGCTCCGGTTCTACAACCCCAACTCCGGCACAATCACGATCAACGGCAAGGACATCTCGCAAATGAACGCCAAACAACTCCGCCGAAGAATCGGCTACGTCGGCCAAGAACCCGTCCTCTTCAGCGGCACCATCGCGCAAAACATCGCCTACGGCCGCCCGCAAGCCACCCGCCAGCAGATCCTCGCCGCAGCCCGTCAAGCCAACTGCCAATTCATCCAGGACTTCGTGAGTTTCCTCTCTCCACAAAACAAATAACATCCAACTAACTCCCCTTTCCCAGCCCGACGGCCTCGACACCTCCGCCGGCGCCCGCGGCACCCAGCTCTCCGGCGGGCAAAAGCAGCGCATCGCCATCGCGCGCGCCCTGCTCAAAGACCCCGACATCCTGATTCTCGACGAGGCGACCTCGGCCCTCGACGCCGAGTCCGAGACGCTCGTCAACCAGGCGCTCGCGCGCCTGCTGCGCGGCAACAACACGACCATCTCCATCGCGCACCGCCTCAGCACCATCCAGCGCAGCGACATCATCGTCTGCATCGGGAGCGACGGCCGCGTGGCGCAGGTCGGGCCCTACGCGGAGCTCGCGGCGCAGAAGGACGGCGCCTTCGCGAAGCTCATGGAGTGGCAGATGACGGGGGCGAAGGAGCCGGAGAGGAGCGGCGAGCCGAGGGGCGAGGTCGGCGAGGAGGAGCATAAGGCTGAGGAGGAGTTGACGGAGGAGGACCGCATGAGGATGCGCATGGAGGAGCACGATCGCGCGAAGGCGGCCGAGGCGGCGGAGGCGGAGGAGGCGGGGCAGGGGGCGGTCGTTAGGGGGGAGAGGGAGACGGTGGCGGAGGCTGTGTTGGAGAAGAGTAGGGGGTCGGATCGTTGATGGAGCTTTTTTGTTTTTTCTTTTTTTTTTTTTCGGGGAAGGGGTTTGTTGGGGCTGACGCTGGTGATGGGAGAGAACAACGCGCGCGAGCACAGTGGCATTTTGATTTGATCTGGTTTCTCTCACGCTTTGGCTATCATGGTTGAATCCTCCGACTCTGTATCATGCATTTACCCCTTTGCGCCGGATTTTTGTACTAGTAATACACTGCGTGTCCCGCCCGGCCTCGTGTGGTCGAGGGACGGGATAAAATAGACAAGGCAGACCATCCTCTCTAGTAAGAAACGAAGAGAAAAAGGAGAAAAAATAGAAAGAATACCCTCCGTGTTTCCTTTCCCGAAGCGTCCCATCTCTGTCGCTTGCATCTTCGTCATCTTTTCTGTCCACGCCTTCCTTTCCCCAAAGAACTCAAAACCCATCGAAACGCCTTCAATCCAACCCGGGAGAAAACGAGATCCAAACCCCAGTGAACAACATCCCACCACTCACGCTTCCCTTCTTCTAAATTCTCGCACCCCACCCTCCGCTCTCAACAGCCTATCTAATAAAACCCCCTATCCCTATGACTCCTCACCCCCTGCCACCCACTCGCACTCGCGCCCGACGAAACAGTCGGCATCCGCCTCGTGCTCCCGCTCGGGGCGCCCAGGTCGATGCCTGCGATCTCCCTGCTCAGCGCCGCTTCCTCCCCGTACGCCGCCCCTTGCTTCTGGAAATCGTAGCGGCTCAGCTCCCCGCCCGAAATCCCGGGCGAGCCCTCGTAGAAGCCGCGCGAGAAGTCCTGCTGCGCGTAGGGGTCCGGGACGGCGGCGGGCGGCGTGGAGTTGAAGTTGGGGCGTTCGCGGAGCGGGGCGCCCGCGCTGCGCATGGGAGAGGGGGAGGGGGATTTCTTGAGGAGGCGGGAGCGGGCTGGAGACGAGGAGGAGGCGGGGGGTTCGGGGACGGGCGCTGGCGCGGGTTGCGGCGGAGCGACCTGCGAGCGGCGGCGGAAGTTGATCACGGTGTCGGCGGAGATGCGGTGGCCGCCTGGGGTCTGGCCCTGCGTGCGCGGGCCGAAGTCGCGATCGCGGCCGAGGCCGTAGGTTTTGGTTGGGGTTTTCTTCTCGGGTTCCGGAGCCCAGGAGTCGACGGGGAGGTGGTCGGAGGGGTCTATCTCCCGGCCGTCCCAGCCGACGATGGGGCCGCCGGGACCGTCGCGGGGCGGGACACCGCTGTGGTCGGGGCGGATGTGGTAGGGGGCGCTGGAGGAGCTGCTGTGGTGGCCGAGGGGCGAGCCGGTGCTGGGGTTATGGATGTCGTAGCTGTCGGGGCCGTAGGGAACGCCGCTGTTGTTGATGACGGTGTCGGTGGGCGAGGGTCTGGGCGAGACGGATCTGCGGGTTGGGGTTGGTCGGTGGGGAGGCGAGACGATGCTGCTATGGGGTGATGTGGTTGCGAGTGGGCTAGAGTCTGATGACTCGAAGGCTCGCACTGGGAACTGGATGCCGTATGTACTCTTTGATCGTCGATCAGAGTAGGCAGCTTGAGAAGCAGGCGGGGCGGGGGAGACTGCTCGCGGCCTCATTGATGACGATCCGCCGCGGTCGCCGTATTGGCCATCGAAGGGTGCTTGCTCTGCATGCTCAGAAAATGGTGGCATTGGGCTGCGGGCCCGAGGAACTTCCTGAGACAGCGGGTGCGGTCTTGCTGGAGGAGCTCCGTAGATATCAGCCATGCTGTGTCTGTTGGGCAACGCCCTGGAAACTGGTGATCGCATGGCTGGCGAGGACATGTTGCTGTGCATCATCATGCCGGGAGGGCTGTCGTAGCTTCGCATTTGCGGTGGCGAGGGTGTGAATTCGTCAACCGATCGTCCACGGGCTGAATGTCCGTATGGAGGCGTGTGCTGTGGTGAAGAATATCCCCTCTCAATGCTCTGCAGGGGAGAGTGATTCGAAATGTACTGCTGCCGTGCAGATGGTGGAGTTGACATGAACCTTGAACCAGATTGTGATGGTGACTGCGGAACCACAGGTGCACTGTGGCTATGCATTGGTGGAGGCGGCGGTCCTTGATCGTCCTCTTCCTCTTCATGAAATGAGCCATCGCGGGGATCGTCGTACGGGTTCTCCCACCCGGGAGGCACGTCGTTCCTGCGCTGCCTCATGCGTTGATGCTGGAAATTGAGGTCAGGTAGAGGCTCAGGGCCGTCCATGTGTATGTTGTAGTCTCCGAAATTAGAATCGACCGTAGGCACGATGGGTGCCGAGCTAGCATGAGGCAGCATTCCCTGGCTCTGACCTCTTTGGTGCATTCCTGGTGAAGGGCCCTGGGGACCACCCTGCCTCCGAGGCGTGGGAGGCAGTTGTGGAAGGAAGTCCGGTTGCGCGTATTGCATGTCATCTTGCTGCTCGTCGAACTGGCCGTAAGCGTCTGGTTGGTGCCCATTCGGCGGAGGAGTGTGGAACTGTGGTGCAGGGGCAGGCGAACCGCCAAACCCAGGCTGCTGAGCCAACATCTCAGGCGGCAGCGAGTTCGCTCTGGGAGGTGTAGTGATATCCCTGGGCCCATGCTTCAGT
The DNA here is from genome assembly GCF_011745625.1 of Cladosporium halotolerans. NCBI lineage: Eukaryota > Fungi > Ascomycota > Dothideomycetes > Cladosporiales > Cladosporiaceae > Cladosporium > Cladosporium halotolerans. The sequence goes on from NW_027191483.1 coordinate 249,013, forward strand.
CTCGCGGCAGGCATTGGAAAAGCCTCGATCGACTCCGCTGTAGCAACACTCGGAGCCGACTGGTGTCCAACCCCAGGCCCAGCTCCTCCAAGTCCAGGCAGCGGCCTCCTCTTCACCTTCTGTCTGAGCGCCACAGATCCATCCTCCGTGGCAGCATTGCTCTCCCGCCTCTGACGCTCGGGCTTGGGCCTCGAATCGTAGTATGTGAACTCCAGCCTGATCTCTCCCGCGTATTTACCCTTGCACGTCAAGCCTTGCCAGATGTCCTGCTTGCCGCCTCCGGGCACGATGACATTGCTGAGGTCAAGGAAAGTCTCTCCGATCAGATCCGTCTTCTTGTCCTCGCTGAAGACAGAGATCTTGAGGTTGTAGTAGTCCGGCGAGTCGTGGACGTTGAAGCGGATCTCCGTGTCCCTGTTAGGCAGCAAGCACAAGGTCAGCAAGGATCCCTCTCGAGCCAATGGCTGAGCAATTTCCCCAAACATTGAGAACATACCACTTCGGCGTCTGCCCACCCCTCTTGTCAACCGGCGTCTTCTTCGCCTCCTTGCCCAAGCGCGCGGCGCAGTACGGGTTCTGCTTGCCCATCGTCTTCCTGTTGGGCAGGTTCTTGGCCCGGTCGCAGACCATGACCAGGGTGCCGATCTCCGGCCCGTCGACACTCATGTCGGCGTAGATGCCCGCGGCGTACGGGACCTGCTGCTGTTTGGTGGTGGCCATCGGAGCGCAGGGCGGGCGGCCAGCGGGCTGCCTAAGTGCACACACTGCAGCTGCACGCTCTCCGCTAGAGGGAGGGCGGGAGGGAGGGGTGAGACAGCAACGGCGTGTTGTGGAGAGGGCTGTTGTCTCGAAGGCGTTGGAGGTGTGCGAGCCGCCGGTTGGGTTCCAGGTGCCAGGCGGCAGGCGTTGGCGGTGGGAGTACACGGTTACCTGCTGGAGTCCAGCTGGGCTAAGGTACTGCTTGCGGCGCGATGGGCGGTGTTTTGATTGACGATGGCGTAACTAGCTTGCTTCCAAGTTGGTCCGGGCAGCCGCGCGTTGGAAACCCGGAAGCCTAACAACACGCGCTCTGCTCTCTCTCGTGTCCGATCGATTCGGGCAGCGCCTTTTCCCCGTAGCCGAGCAAGCGCCTTCGAGCAAAATACTATACAGTACAACAGAGCTACGCGAGGTGGCCGGGACGCCGTCGGCAGTGCCCGCACGGGCAGCGAAACAAGCGTGGCTGAAGTGTCGCAGGGCCCGGCAGCTGTGGGTGGCTGGGTTTAATCAATACGGCGCGATCGCCCGCCCGCCCGCCTGCGCGCACAACGTCCCCCGCGTGCGACGGGCCTGAAGAGGTGCGGATTGTCGCTTCAGAGGGAGAATAGGCTCGCAATGGCGAGATTGGCTGGTTGCTCTGATGTGTTTCTCATGCACCGCCATGTCACAACAAACAATCGATTGTACGGTAGCGTCCCGTAACCCAATGCCACGCGAGGTGATAGTAAGATACTAGTAGGTAGGCACAGTAAGCTCGCCTAAACGCGCCCGCGACGCGCGAACCAGGATGCCCCCAATCCCTCACAGCCCAGCGACAGCCACCGGTGATATCATCGCAACAGGCCCGCAGCAATCACGCACCTGAAGGTTGGTCCATCACACGCCCGCGAGCAGCAGAGCAATCCGTGTGCTACGTCTGAGCGGTACCCTAAGACCTTTGTGACCGACGTTCTACCATCCACGTTATTATTCTGCGGTGCTGTGCGGTGCTGTGCTGTGCTTACCAGCATGCCCACCCTGTGTTTGTTTGCCCAGCGAGGGCATGAACCCTGACAACAGACGTCAAGGGGCGGAGGAGACTTCGCCAACGGGTGTATAACGGGACCCGGGCATTTGGCGGATCGGGCTGAGCAGGTAGGGCGTCGATCATAAGGATCGAGATTTTCTCTGTTGATAATCGATTGTTGCATTGGGCAGTGATATTGATCGACTCCCAGCCACGGAATGAAATGTGTGCTTAGGCATTGTTAGAAAATTCCATTTCGAAGAAAGGATCAATCTGGTCAGTCAAGTTGGTAGATAATAGCGAACAACAAATACATCCCTCGTCTCAAAAAGAACCGAGACCCCAGATCCCGATCGGCAGTGTCGATCGCCCGCTATCTGAGACAGACGAAAGCCACATAGAAAATAATAATTAACACGTCAACACCTCCAGCACACCTCACCTAATCTCATCACTCCCAATCCCAAATCTCCCCTCCCCTCACCTCCTCCCCAAAACCCTCAACACAGCCGCAAAAACAGCCACGACCGCCGCCCACCTCACGCCCGCCCCCATCCCCCCCTTGGCCCCCAACCCCAACACCCACCAAACCGCACCCCCTCTCAGACTCCTCCCCTCGCGATCGAACCCCGGCTTCTTCTCGCTCATGCCCCTGAACTTCCTCAGCTTCGCCTCGCTGTACGGCGGATACCGCACGGCCAGCAAGCCCTCGACCCAGCCGGGCGTCGTGGTGACGCTGCGGCGGTGCGAGAAGCACTCGAAGCTCGCGCGGCCGCGGTAGGCGCCGTGGCCGCTGTCGCCGACGCCGCCGAAGGCGAGCGTCGGGATCGACGCGTGGAAGAAGCCGTCGTTGACGGAGGCGCCGCCGGAGCGCGTCTGCGAGAGGATCAGGTCGGTCTCCGCGCGCGAGCCGAAGGGGTAGATGCCCAGGGGCGTGGGGTGGATTGCGTTGGCGGTGGCGATGGCGGCGGGGAGCGAGGTGTAGGGGAGGATGGGGATGAGGGGGCCGAAGGACTCGTTTGTGAGGAGGGGGTCGGTGGGGGAGGAGACGCGGATGACGGTGGGTTCGATGAAGAGGGTTGACTGGTTGGTTTTGCCGCCGAGGAGGATCTCGCCGGTTGTGGAGGCGAGGAGGGACTGGAGGCGGAGGAATTGGCGCTCGTTGATGATGTGGGAGTAGTCAGGGTTGTCTTCGGCGCCGGAGGGGTGGAATTCTTGTAGGGCGAGTTTGAGGTGGTGCAGGAAGGCGGGGAGGATCTCTTCGTCGATTAGGATGTAGTTTTGGCTGACGCAGACTTGGCCGGCGTTCATGAGCTTGGCCCAGAGGAGGCGGCGGGCGGCGAGGCGCGGGTCGGCGTTCTTGGTGATGAAGGCTGGGTTGCGGCCGCCGAGCTCGAGGGTGACGGGCGTGAGGGTCTCGGCTGCTTTCTTCGCGATGATGGTGCCCACGTTCGCGCTGCCGGTGTAGAATATCTTGTCCCACTTCTGCTCCATCAGCGCTGTCGTCTCCGGAATGCCGCCCTGCACGACCTGGTACGCATCTGGGTCGAGCGAGTTCTGAATGATGTGCTGCATGATCCTCGCCGCGTTTGGTGCATTCTCACTTGGCTTCAGGACAGCCGTGCATCCCGCAGCGATAGCTCCAATGAGCGGGCCCAAGGACAGCTGCAGAGGGAAGTTGAAGGCGCCAATGATCAAGACGGCACCCAGTGGGTCCTTCCTGATGCGCGGCCTCAACGCCATGTTCTGCAAGTCGATGTCCTCGGGCTTCTCGTCTTTCATGAAGCGCTCCAAGTTCTTTTCCATGAAGAGTACGTCGTTCAGCACCCAGCCGACCTCCGCCAGGTAGGCCTCGTAGGCGCTCTTGCCCAGGTCCAGCTTGAGCGCCTCGAGGAGCGCGGGCTCTTCATCCTTCAGGCCCCAGTATAGAGCGCGGAGCTGTTTCTGGCGGTACTCGATCGGGCGCGTCGCGTGGGAGTGGAACTTGTTCGCGACGCGGGCGTGGATGGCGGGGATGGAGTCGACGGGGGTGTTGGTGAAAGCGGGCAGGTCTTCCATCTTGAGGTAGATCATCTTGGCCTGCTGATTCGGCTGGAGCCTGAGATGTTTGGTGCAGAGTGGAGTGTCAATGGGAGAATTTCCACACGCGACCGGATGGCAAGAAGGCGCAGACGGGCCTCGAAGCTGACGTGACCCTGAGCTTTCCCCAAGATGCCGAGGTTTGTGTGCGACGTGGGATGGCGCGATGGCGAACGCGAGGGGACGGCGGCGCGTGTCTGCCCGTACCTTACCTACCTAAGGCAGCCTTGCTCGGCGATATCTTCAATAATCGATTGTTGTGCAAGCGATGTGGTATATTCTGGTCAGCGGCCGAGCGATCGATCTACACGCGGCAGCTACTGTAGACCCTCCCGTCTGGTGACAGGCGCTACGGAACAGAGAGTTCGCGAAGGACAAAAACAGAAACATGTGAAAGCGGCCCAAACCTTGTTGCCGACTCCACCAGCCGCGAGGCGGAGCAAGCGCTGGAGTGACAAGCCGCGCCGATGGCTGGTGCCCTTGGTCTTCAGAGTACAGTTTGGAGCGTGCAGTAGTGTTGCGCAGGGGATGGTGGACACACACTTTTGCCGGCGACATGGGTCGATGGACGGATGGTCAGAGTGAGGCAGCAGACCGGTATGGCAGGCGTCGTCCTCCCTCGCTCATCGCCGGGCGCATGCTTGCACTCTCTGGCCGCGCGACGGCGAGTCCGAGCAGCCGCCAGCCCAATGAGGGTGAGGGGTCTCTGAGAGCTGCCCGCGATGCTGACGGCACCACAGCTCATGTCTCATGCCCTCGAGCCTAACTCTGTCATCCTCTCCGCCATATGTAATCCGCTCCTCTCAGCCGCACACGGACAGACTGTTTCGCTGCCGACTGCTGATATTTCTCGCTCGCTCGCTCCCATCTGCACTCCCATTGTGCATCCCACCCTCGTGCCTGACCCTCCCTAGCCGCCCACTCCTCAGCACAGCCCTACGCCAAAGCCAAAGCGGGGCCAGGGAAGCCAGGATAGCTCGCAAGTGGGTTGCTTCGCTTCAACTTCACCGGCCTCAAACCCCCCAACTCGCCCGCTTCCTAAATCACCTCGAACGCACCTTCTCTCCCGTCTCCAACCCTCCCTGAGCGGCGGGCGACTGCATCTCTCTCCTGCACCCTCATTCCGCCGCCGCGGTCCTGCATCTCCCGCATCCTCCACCCCGAAAGCCACAATCCTACGCGCCTGACCCTTGCACCGACCATGGGTGATCCTTCGCTCGCAGGCCGCAAGGTCTTCAAGGTCTTCAACCAAGATTTCATCGTCGACGAGCGCTACACCGTCACCAAGGAGCTCGGCCAGGGCGCTTACGGCATCGTGTGCGCCGCCAGCAACAACCAGACCGGCGAGGGCGTCGCGATCAAGAAAGTCACCAATGTCTTCTCCAAGAAGATCCTGGCCAAGCGCGCGCTGCGTGAGATCAAGCTGCTGCAGCACTTCCGCGGCCACAGAAACATCACATGCCTGTACGATATGGACATTCCGAGGCCGGAGAACTTCAACGAGACATACCTCTATGAAGGTGAGGCGCACGTGGTGGAGGTGAAATCCAATCTAGCAGTACACAAACGCTGACCCCACTCTCAGAGCTCATGGAGTGCGATCTCGCGGCTATCATCCGTTCAGGACAGCCGTTGACCGACGCCCACTTCCAATCATTCATCTACCAGATCCTCTGCGGTCTCAAGTACATCCACAGCGCCAACGTCCTCCACCGTGACCTCAAACCCGGCAACCTCCTCGTCAACGCCGACTGCGAGCTTAAGATTTGCGATTTCGGTTTGGCCAGAGGTTTCAGCGTGGACCCAGAGGAGAACGCAGGATACATGACGGAATACGTCGCCACGAGATGGTACAGAGCGCCCGAGATCATGCTTTCATTCCAGAGCTACACCAAAGCTAGTGAGTACTACCCAATGCTCTCCTCCTCCTCCTCCTCCTCCTCCTCCTCCTGGCTAACCCACTTAAACAGTCGACGTCTGGTCCGTCGGCTGCATCCTCGCCGAGCTCCTCGGCAGCAAACCCTTCTTCAAAGGCCGCGACTACGTCGACCAGCTCAACCAAATCCTCCACTACCTCGGCACGCCCTCGGAATCCACCCTCTCGCGCATCGGCTCCCCCCGCGCGCAAGAATACGTGCGCAACCTCCCCTACATGTCCAAAATCCCCTTCTCCCAGCTCTTCCCGCGCGCCAACCCGGACGCCCTCGACCTCCTCGACCGCATGCTGGCATTCGACCCGAGCGCGCGCATCTCGGTCGAGGAGGCGCTCGAGCACCGCTACCTGGCCATCTGGCACGACGCCTCCGACGAGCCGTCCTGCCCGACGACCTTCGACTTCAGCTTCGAGACCGTCGACGAGGTCCCCGAGATGCGCGCCATGATCCTCGACGAGGTCCGCCGCTTCCGCCACGCCGTCCGCGCCCCGCAGTACGCCCAGCACGCCCAGCACGCCCAGCAGCAGCAGGTCCCGATTCCGGACGGCGGCTACGAGGCCCGCAGCTACGAGGACCCCAGGCCGCAGGAGATGCAGGCGAGGATGCAGGCGGGCGATCTGGAGAATGAGTTGCAGGGTTTGGACGCTATGAGGAGGTGATTGCGCTCTGCCGTGTGAGGGGCAGCGGGACTGCGCCTTGCGGATGATAGTTTCGATGGGATGCGAGAGCGAGGGATTTTTGAAAAAATAACTTGGGAGCTTCGTCCTTCGCTTGGACGTTCGTCTCCGATGTCTCGTCGAGTCGAGTCTCTCTGGTGTGGCTTTAGAGCTTTTTTTCCCAATCGCGAATGAAATGATTGACGGCTTGTTGAAAATCGTGATGGACGCTTGTGTGATCGTGAGTTCGACCAGAGAATTATCGGTTCTGAAACACGAATGTTGCAATGGTCTCTAAGCCGTTGCTGGGAACGTGTTCAAGGGCTTGACGTGTCTAGGCTTGCTTTTCTCGTGTACCTTCCACATGAGCGGAGGATTTAGCAGCAAATATGCCAAATATTACACTCCCATTATTCTGTAATGAGAAGAAGTTGCTTGGAGACTAGAACCACACAGAACCACCCCATATCACCGCATCAGAGGTCGTCAAGGCCGGACCTCCGATGGCTTAGGGTTAGGGTAGGGGTTAGCTCTCGCAGCCAGATCCCCGGATTTGAGCCTCGGAGTTAAGCTCCAAGCAAGGTGGAAGCTGCATGCGATACCGAAGCTCAACTCTAGGTACCTACAGATCAACTCCCCCCTCCAAACAAGCCAAACCAGTCCACCCACCACGCCCGAACTTGGGCCCAGAAAACCCACAATGGAACACGCCTATCACCGCCAAGCACCTCCACAACCACCAACAACCAAACCAACCCGCTCCCAAACCGCCCCCGAAGAACAAACCACCTCCCAACCAACCCGCTCCTCCCACGCCCGCAACCTCTCCCACAAACTCCACGCCCACACCATCCGCTCCCACGCCCACGCCCACTCGAAAGACAAAGACGCCCACAAACCCTCCTCCAACCACAAACCCCACCGCTCCGTCCGCCACGCAGCCAAAGACACCGTGCAATCCGCCATCGACATCAAACCGCCCGCCAGCTTCGACGCGCTCCTCCGCCGAAACGAGAAAGACAAGCGGCCCAGCCCGGGCTCCAGCCGGCGCGCGAGCGCGAACCCCCAGCTGCAGCAGGACTGGGATTTCGCGGCGCAGCAGGCGGAGGCCGAGCGGCGGGCCGTGAAGCCCGCGGACGTGGAGCGGCTGCGGGGCGAGAACGAGCGGCGGGAGAGGGAGTTGAGAGCTGCGCTGGGGAGGGTGGAGGCGCTGGGGATGCGGAGCACGCGGATGTTAGATGATGCGTACTATGCGATTTTGGAGCGGGCGGAGGGGATGCGGAACACGCTTGCGGAGATGCAGAGGCTTGTTGCTGAGGTTGGGCGGGCGCGGGAGGGGTTCGATTCGGGTGTGCAGGGGTTGGAGGGGGAGGTGGGGGAGAGGCTGAGGGGGTTTGGGGAGTTCGGGGAGCAGGAGGGGCTGATTGAGGGGTTTGTGGGGAGGTTGGCGGGGGCGAAGGAGAGGACTGAGGGGTTGAATGGGCGGTTGGAGGGGGCGAGGAGGCGGGTGGAGGAGTATGAGAGGCGGTATAGGGAGGGGCAGGCGAAGAGGCGGAAGCAGTGGAGGATTACGTGGGGGATGTTGGGGGCGGTGCTCGTGTTGGTTGTTGCGCTGTTGGTGGCGAGGAATCATAGGCATATCGGGTATCGGCTGAATGGGTATGGGAGGATGGTGGTGATGGTCGGGGATGTGGTGGAGGAGGCGGTGAGTCCGGTTACGGAAAGGTTGAAACCGAGCCCGAGCGAGGATCCGGTGCTTAGAGAGATGTTTGAAGGGGTGTTGTGAGAGCTTTGCGAGGCATTCGACGATCAGGGTACGCCAGGGAATTGGCCGTGGTCGAGCGGAACTTTCTAGAGCCGCTGGTTTCAGATCTGCATTTTGACGGATCAGCTTGCACAAAAGCTGCGTACAGCATGGAGTGTATATTATCGGCGGCGGCTCATATGGTAGGTGATCGCAGCACTCGTGACGACAGCGCGAAATTACAGGGTCATATTAGTACGAAGCATCGAGCACATATGAAATAGGCCGGCTGGCCCAATGGCAAGGCGCTTGACTACGAATCAAGAGATTGCAGGTTCGATCCCTGCGTCGGTCAACAAGATCACAGTGCTCATTCGGGCACATAATATCTTGCATTTTGTTTTGGACTCCATGCTTGTTGAATACTTCTTTGATCGTTACCATTCAAGCATTTTTGTCCGTGGTGAACATGAATGTCGATTCCGCGAAATGTCGGCGTGCGCGTCCGGAAAGTTTTCAACACTCGTTCATTACTCCGATCAACTCTACTGTATCTTCCATGGCCGCGTAACAACTATGCAGCATGAAAGGGGCCCTCTTTAATTTAATTGTGTCTTGATTTATGGCTCTGCCGGCATCGGCGTTCTATCTTATCATACAATACAGCCACCCGCAAGCACTCGCGGAGGTTCGTCTACACGTCAACGAGCATCAACTCGCGAGATCACTTCCTCCTATCGTCCGCGTCCTCCTCGTCTTCCCAGCCTCTCATGAGCCCTTGGTTAGCAGTAGACTCATCGCCATGATCAAAGTCATCCATCGCAACATCCTGGTAAGCGTATGCGTCGCCCTTCTCAGACAACGCCACGGCATCAGCACGACCCTTCTGCACATCGACCAAATACAGCAGAGGAACCGGCAAAGCAATCAGCACAGCAAGGAATAAGAAAGCAGGTCTGATCGTGCCGACCGAATCGATGATCGCTCCAACGATCGCCGGTCCAACCGCAGAGCTACCCTTGTCCGTGATCGCGTATAGAGCGTAGAATGCCGCTTCACTTCCTGGCGGGATGATCTCGCCGTAGAAGGCGCGGCAGTACGAAGAAAGTCCACCCATGACGAATCCATGGACGAAGCCGAGGGGGTAGATCTCCCATGCCTGTTGCAGGCCGCCGACGCCCCAGCTTTGGACGAATGGTAGGAAGCCTAGCAGCCCATACAGCGGGATGATCTCCATGAACAGGACGCATGCGATGATGGCGCTTTTGGTTTGGAAGCCGTAGCGCTTCGAGATGCGCGGCCAGGCGAAAGCGCCTGCGATCCCTGAGGCGGTGGCTGTGATCGATAGCATTGCAATGGCGATGGTGCCCATGTGTAGTTCTGTACGAGCGAAGAGGATTGCTGTCCCGGAGACGGTCGCGATCGCGTCTGAGAGCAGAAACCAAGCGATGAGAAAGATGCCTGTCTGGCGGAGGCGGGCGGCGGTCTTGACGGTCTTCCAGACAGATGTCCAGGCGAAGATGAGATACTGCAATGCTACAGGTAGCCGCGTTCCTCGCATCTTGGTCGTTTGTAGTGATGGTCCGGGTCTGTCACGTAGCCATAGAGCACCAGGAATGGTGAGAGTAGCCCAGAACGTACCCACAACGAACAGCACGCAGCGTAGGGGCGTAGATTCGGAGGCAAAGTTGGCCTTCTTTAGCAACACCAGAAGAATGATGCTGACAACCTGTACGCATACTGCGGCAGCGTAGCCCAAACCAACGCCCTTTGACGAGATCTGTACGGACAGCTTCAGCTGAGCTGACTGGGCGTCCTGCCGTTGATCTTGCTGTCCGACGTCTGGATGATGAGCAGCAAGCAAGGGCAAAAAGGAGTTCAAAAGAACGAACGACGATCCAAGGGAAACGACGCCGATAATGATGAGAGCAGAACCAAGCATGTAAACCTGAGGAACGACCAATATGAACATCATCGATGCAGTCGCTCCAGTAAATGCAAAGGCGAGCAACAGCCGCTTTCGATGCACGCCTGTTGAAGATCGTGTTAGCTTCTCATACCTCAAAAAAGCATTTACCATCTCCGTAACTTACCATAATCTGCCACAGGGCTGAAAGTGATCAAGACCAACGCTTGTAAAAATACAGCAATCGAGAAAGTGTATAGCGCAAAACTCGCCGTGCTCGTCTCCCTTCCAAACGGTCTCACGACGCAAGTATCGTCATCGCTAGAAGATTCCGCGGCACGGACGAGCATTCTCGCAAGTCGACTGCTGCCTTCTTTCTTCGCGGCTTGCAGACAAGGCGTGGTGCCATCGGAACGCAAGACGCCGCTTTCGCGAGCCAGCTGCTCTAGAGTGACTGGAGCAAATGAACCTATCAATAGCAGTCAGTATCGACTCAATTTATCCAGAACGCAAGAAGTCGTACCAACACCGCAAACAGCAAAGATCTCCGCCGCGAGGCCTGTCGAATACCAGCCTCGGAGCTCGCGCTCGGAGGTGGGACTTACGTCCTCGCCTTCGTAGCGAGGCGCTCGCGCACCATCATCGTGAGACATATACTGGCCGGCGTGTTCCAACGAAAATTTTAATCCTTGCCAATGAACAGAGTGACGGGACAGGTGCACAACAATTGTCAGCAACTTCATCGATGATGTCGGAACATGGCGGGAAGACGCCCGGGCTTGGCGTTCGGTTTGAAACTCGACCGATTCATGTGCAGACCAGACGTGAAACGGACGAACGGCACTCCTACATTTTCTATATCAAGTCTGGGACCATTAGTGAATACATGCGTTGATGATGATGACGATTGACTTATGTGACGTTTAGTCTTGAAAACTTGATTCGCCTTTTGGCCCAAGTCGTAAAGTTCGTTATCCTATCCGTAGATTGACCTTCTATACAATGGTGCATTCACATTCGCCAGTGATACGCACACATCTGTCGAGATGCCACTCATCCATTACCTTGATCGAACTATGCTCATGGCTCTCAAAAGTCAAACTCGCCCCTCAGCGAGTCGAGATCCATGTCGGGCCCAACCCGCTCAGCCAGATCTCTCCTGTTCATGGAAGTGAAAGTCCTCCTCAGTGTATCGTACAGATTCGTGCTTTGGTTCTGAGACAACAGTCCCTCGACAACGGAATCGGGCACATCTCTACCCGAGCCATCCTGCAGTAGCTCTGCTGCCTTCTGCCTGCCCTCCGTCTCGATCACGCGGTGCATGGAGAGTGCTCCCAGAAGGTGAGAAGCGGCCTGCTCATTCACGCCAAGGTTGATGCAAGAAACACCGAGGTTGTAGCGGGCGCGCACGAAGTTGGAGTTGATCTCAAGTGCGCGAGAGTAGGCTTCGATAGCTTCTTCAGAGCGGCCGGAGTTGGCGAGGGTAGCGCCAAGGCGGTTCCAGAGAAGGTGTTCTTCGCCCTCTTTCTTCATCGAGCCGTGCTGTGCGCTGTCGAGAGCGGCGGTGAAGCAATCAACGGCTTTGTCGTAGTCTTCGCTGCCGTAGAAGAGTACGCCGAGACCGACCTGCACGTCAACGTCGACGCCCATGCCTTCTGGGTTCAGCTGCGCGGCTTCGAGGAACAAGTCCGTGACCCTTTCTTGAAGCTGAGCGCGGCCGGTGAAGCTCATTTGATCGTCCTCGCTACTGTCCAGTCCTCGAGGCTGAACGCCGAGCTGAGGGTATTTCACGCCCACCCAGCGCTCCAGCGATCGGTAAGCCAGTGAGTCGAAGGATTCGTTTGTGTACGAAACTGCAAGACCCATAAGAGCTTCGAGGTTGTCCGGGTCAAGCTTCAGAGCTTGCTCAAGGGCACGAATCGCTGGAGATTCCTTCTCGTTCTGTGCTTGAGCCTGGCCGAGTGCCACCCATGCCTCCACAAAATTCTCGTCACGCTGAACTGCTGCTTCAAAAGCAAGCGCGGCCAGCGAAAGATTGCCGCCTTCCCGCACGATCTTCATGCCCTCCTCGAAAGCGTTTGGCACATCTTTGAAAATATTGTTCTCCTCAAAGAGATAGTGGCCCATCTCGCCAGGCATGTTGTGGTTGAAGGTTCGGAGTTCGTCAAAATCGTGGTTTCCATCGAAGTTTTGCCACGCATCGTACTCGTCGCCAAAGTGCTTCAGTGCTTCCTGTTCCTCAAGCATGTTTCTGGAAGTGTTAGTCTCTTCCTGTATACCGTTCCAAATTGACTCGAAATCGCCGTAGTTGGTTTCAGACCTGCAGCGCGTAAGCTGCAAGTCCCGAAGCCTTTGAGAACTGAGCATAACAACTTACCGATCCATTCCCTCGAGCTCCTCCTCGATGGCCTTCTCTGCCTCGCGGTCAAGGGCATCTGTGTCCTGTTCCTGAGTGGAGCTCAGCTCCTCAAACTGCTTCTCCCAATCTGTGTCACTGAGCTCTTGCACTCTGCCTTTGCCCTTGCCCTGCATCTGCTCGGGCATCTGCGGCTGCTGCATGCCCATTCCGCCGCCAAACATAGGCCTCTGCATGCCCATGCCGTATCCTCCTCCATACATCGGCGATCGGAACCCAGTACTCTGCTGCTGGGCAAAAGCCGGGCTCCCCGTCCTCTGCGCCGGGCTCATCTGGCCCTGACGAAACTGCGCAAACTCCTGCGGGTTGAACGCCCCACCAGCAGGTCTAGCCTGTGCGAACTTGCCCATATCGTCCGGCGAAAAGCGGCCCTGCTGCGCGAACTCGCCCGCCCACGAGCCCCCCGCACCGCCGCCACCGCCGCCGTAGTTGCGCTCGAGCGACTCCGCCTCGCGCCTCATCTGCTCCATGTGGAAGGAATTGTTGGGCAGCTGCTCGCCGAACTGCGGCCCTTGCTGGGCGAAGTCCTGGAATGCGGCATCTTCGGGCAGGCCCTGCTGCGAGCGGAAGCCGTTCAGCTGGGGGTTGCGGTTGGTAAGGCGGTCGCGCTGTAGCGAGGTGTCGGAGGCGGTCTGCTTTTGGAACTGTGCGAGGGGGTTGGCTGCTGTGGAGCACTCGGGGCCGCCGAGGAAGGACATCGTGGGCGTGGGTGGCAGATCTCGAGAGTGGCTGTCAAGAGACTAGGGTGTAAGCTTTTGGTGGGGTCGCTTCAGAAGGGTGTGAATGCTTCGTAACAGCTGTCGGGTTACGAGCTTTGAGATGGTGCTGAGAAGGTGTGTGGATGTGTCGAGGAGAGGTTGCTTGTGTGGTGTGTGGTTTGCGAAGGGAACACAGAGCGCGGCGGGAGGATGACATATGCGCGGGTCGGCCGAGTTCTCTGCCTCGGTCTGTCTGCTGTTCACTTCACCACCCCGGATTCGAAAGCCGACGCCGGCCAGGCAGCCAGGCATCATTCACCAGAGCCCTGACCCTCCGGGAAAGTGATTCCGCTATCGGCAATATTATCATGGCGACAGACGAACTGCAACATTGTCATCGAGCACATGCTGATTATCGTACATTTGTGACATGTCTATAATACATTGCCGTGGCCCGTTTGTGCACTGGCAAACACTCGTCTCACACACGCATGACACTGCGCGGTTTCACCTCCTCTTTTTGGACCACGACTGCCCACCTACCAAGGTAGGTAGGGAGGTGTCTCTACTAATGGTATACCGTATGCAGCAAAGAGCCAAAAAGTCGCCTCGTGCCAGCCTGCTATTTACAAATCAAGTCCCCGGGTCAAGAACAGAGCGACTCTAATCTTTTCTTGTGTGCTCGTTTCCCCTGGGGTTGGATCTGCTTTGGCCGGCATAATCAACCCTGAGCGTGCGGCCGTACACCGTCTTCCGTTCCAGAATTTCTTTGGCGACCGTGGCGCTGTCCACATCAACGAAGTCGGCGTGCGCGAAGCCTCGAGGCTGGCCGGAGCGGCGGTCGATGGCGACTCTTACGTCAAGGACGTTGCGAATTTGCCTGAAAAGGTCTGTTGAAATGTCAGCTGTGCTTTGTGAAGTGAGCAGTAAGTTTGTGCTGTATACATACCGTTGAGGTCCCTGTCGCTCATCTGGTAGGACATGTTGCCAATGAAAAGCGTGTTGCTGGGCTGAGCCGGGGTTTGTGTTCTCTGGGAGTCGCGGCGCTGGTGATGCTGAACGGCGAGACGTCTACCCTGAAAGACCGTCTGATTCATTCCCTGGATAGCGTCTTCGGCCTGCGCAGAAGTGCGGAACTCAACGTATCCAAAACCCTTGCTCAGGCCCCTATTGTCCGTGACCACTCTGCTGTTGGTGATCTCACCATACTTGGAAAATTCAGTCTCCAACTGAGGGGCAGTGACCTCAAAGAAGAGGTTGCCGACATACAGAATCTTACCCGTGATTTTGGGTCCATTGGGAGAAAACCGGGTGTTCCTGTCGGCGTTGAAGCGGTTGTAAGGGCTGCGAGAGAGAGTGTTGGAGACCGCCTGTGCGGGAGAGGGAATGGTATCCTGCGCCGCTTCGGTGACCTTTGAGGCGACGTCCTTTGCTTTCTCAGCAAGCTCTGAAGCCTGCTCTCCAACGGTCTGGGGCTGGTGCTCGCTCTGCCCAACGGGCTCGGAGGTAGTGCCTGACGACTCCGAGACGGCATCATGTGCAGCAGAAGGCTCGGGCGTCGAGGCCGGGGTGGGCACTGAGTTTTGCTCACTTTGACCAATGGGCTCAGAGGTTGTGCCGGCTGATTCAGAAACAGCGTCCTGAGCAGGAGAAGAGATCGTCGACGTGGGTTGTTGCTCACTCTGACCGATGGGCTCAGAAGTCGTGCCCGATGATTCAGAGACGGCGTCCTGGGCAGGGGAGGACGCCTGCTCGCTCGACTCCGCCTCTTTCTTCTCTGCCTCGGCAAGCCTTGTCCTTGACTGGTGGAATGATCGTGAGACGGATGGGATCGAGGATTGGAAGGTGTTGAAACGGGCGGCCGGGCGAATCACGCGAGGCGCGTATGCTGCGCGCGCAGCAGCACGACGGAGCACGTACCTGTCCTTGTGGTCAGTTGACTGCGCAATGAAAAGAGATGCTTTGACGCAGAGCGGAGTGTCTTACATAGTGGCAAGGGCAATCAGATCAGCTCGAGGGTTCAGTGGAGAGAGGGAAGCTGGTGCTTGAGAATGCAGTAGTGACGACGGGCGGTGATGGTCTTGGAAGTCCAGACGAGAGGCGCACGCGACCAGCAGTGTTGATGGCGATGGAAGGATTTAGGCGACGCGGTTCGCATGGCGAACATTTGCGGCGCGCACGACCCCCGAGGCTCGATCTCTCCGCATTCGAGGGCGCGAGCTGCGTCAAGCGGAACTCGCCCGCCAAGAGGGAACTGGCTGCGTGTTACGAGCCGTAGCTACAGCTTACGACTACCATCGCTGCCACCGCCAGCACACCCGCTCTGCGTGTTCAATGTCACCGTCCACCCTCCGCTGAATACCCCCTCGACCCGCTACCGCCATGGCCGCCGACAGCGCGTCCTCCGGCAGCGCCGACTTCTTCTTCAAGGGAGAGTCGGCCCGCAACACTCGAGGCCTGCTGCGTCTGATCATCTTGTGCACCATTGCCGCCGCCGCCGTTGCCAGCAGACTGTTCTCCGTCATCCGCTTCGAGAGCATCATCCACGAGTGTATGTCGATCGATCGAATCGTCACCACGCAGCCAATTGCGCCGGTGGACAATCAACAGGGAACACCCGCTAAGCCATTGAACAGTCGACCCTTGGTTCAACTTCAGAGCCACCAAGTACCTCGTCCAGCATGGCTTCGCCGACTTCTGGGATTGGTTTGATGATCGTAAGGGCACCTTCGCCTGCTTCAATCGTTGCATTGGTTAACACGAGATCACTACAGGAACATGGCATCCCCTCGGCCGCGTCACTGGCGGTACCCTCTACCCAGGCTTGATGGTCACCTCCGGTGCTATCTACCACGCCCTCCGCTTCCTCACATTCCCCGTCGACATTCGAAACATCTGCGTGCTGCTCGCACCTGGCTTCTCCGGCCTGACTGCATTCGCGAGCTACTTGTTGACTTCTGAGATGAGCACGAGCCCGTCAGCTGGTCTGCTCGCGGCGATCTTCATGGGCATTGCACCAGGATACATCTCGCGATCTGTCGCTGGCAGCTACGACAACGAGGCAATTGCCATCTTCCTGCTGGTCTTCACCTTCTACCTGTGGATCAAGGCCGTCAAGGTTGGAAGCATCATGTGGGGTGGCCTCACTGCGCTCTTCTACGGTTACATGGTCAGCGCTTGGGGCGGATACGTGTTCATCACCAACCTTCTGCCGCTGCATGCGTTCGTTCTGATCTGCATGGGTCGTTTCAGCCCCAGGCTGTACGTCAGCTACACCACCTGGTACGCCCTCGGTACTTTGGCAAGCATGCAGATTCCGTTCGTCGGCTTCCTTCCCATCAGAAGCAGTGAACACATGTCTTCATTGGGTAAGCATTGTGAAAATCCACATTCGCAGACTCTAGCTAACTAGATTAGGTGTCTTCGGCCTCATCCAGCTCGTCGGTATTGCTGAGTGGGTTCGTTACCAACTTCCTTCCAAGCAGTTCCAGTCTTTGCTCCGCTGGATGGTCGTTCTCGTCTTCGGCGGTGGTTTGGGTGGCTTGGTCCTTTTGACTCTGTCCGGAACCATTGCGCCCTGGACTGGCAGATTCTACTCGCTCTGGGATACCGGCTACGCCAAGATTCACATCCCCATCATTGCTTCCGTTTCGGAGCACCAGCCGACTGCCTGGCCTGCTTTCTTTTTCGACTTGAACATGCTCATCTGGCTTTTCCCGGCGGGTGTCTACATGTGCTTCCGCGAGCTCAAGGATGAGCAGGTTTTCGTCGTCATCTACGCGGTCCTGGCCAGTTACTTCTCTGGTGTCATGGTTCGTCTGATGCTTACGCTCACTCCTATTGTCTGTGTGGCGGCCGCTATCGCTCTGTCTCAGATCCTTGATACCTATATGCTGGCTTCGGCCCCGGATGAAACTGGAACTCAGGCTAATGGCTCCGCGAACGGCTCTACGAACATCAAGGACAAGCTCACGACCGCTACGGACTCCCTGCGCTCCACCAAATCGCCTCTTGTTGGCATTTACTCTTACCTTTCGAAGTCTGTGATAACCGGAGCTGTGACTGCGTACCTTTTGCTGTTCGTTCTCCACTGTACTTGGGTCACCAGCAACGCGTACTCCTCCCCATCGGTCGTGCTTGCTTCTCGCATGCCGGATGGCAGCCAGCACATCATTGATGACTACCGTGAGGCCTACTACTGGCTGCGCCAGAACACCGAGCAGAACGCCAAGATCATGAGCTGGTGGGACTACGGTTATCAGATCGGTGGCATGGCTGACCGCCCAACTCTCGTTGACAACAACACGTGGAACAACACTCACATTGCGACTGTTGGCAAGGCCATGAGTTCTCGTGAGGAGGTCAGCTGGCCCATCATGCGCCAGCACGAAGTCGACTACGTCCTTGTTGTATTCGGAGGTCTTCTCGGATACTCCGGTGACGATATCAACAAGTTCCTTTGGATGGTCAGGATCGCCGAAGGTAAACTTGAATCCATAAACACCTGTTGCTCGAACATCTTGCTAATATGACACGAACAGGCATCTGGCCCGATGAGGTCAAGGAGCGCGATTTCTTCACCGCCCGCGGCGAGTACCGCGTTGACGACCAGGCCACCGACACCATGAAGAACAGCTTGATGTACAAGATGTCTTACTACAACTACAACTCGCTCTTCCCCGCGGGCCAGGCCCAGGACCGTGTCCGTGGTTCTCGCCTGCCCGCTCAGGGCCCAGAGCTTAGCACTCTCGACGAGGCTTTCACCAGCGAGAACTGGATCATCAGGATCTACAAGGTCAAGAAGCCCGACAACCTTGGCAGGACACTGCAGGACGCCACTTCTTTCGAGAAGGGCAACAAGCGCAAGAAGTCTGGCAAGAGAAAGGGCGCTAGGGTGCTGAGAGTCGAGTAGACCGAGTTTGCCATCTATTCTACCACGTGAATAGCCCGTGCTGTAACATATCTTGTTGGGCCTCCAGCCCCTTTTGATAGAGCTGAACAATGAAAAGCATTGTTGAACAGAACACTTTTGGAACCTGTTTTACTCGATCAATTGCGACTCAATTATCTCTAAATCGTTCATGGATGGACAAAACACTGGCCAGTGTACCGATTAGGCAAGATGTCTGGCCGGGAATCATATCCGGACTTTTGGATGCATCCGGACAAATATCAATCCAGTCTCCTTAGCCTAGCAACATTGGTTTTACTCAAAATGCTATGAGGATTACCTCAAACTTATCTAACGAGTAGGAAACCTTGGCTGGGCTCGACACGTGAAGGTAAGATCTCCCGACCTTCTCCCGCGAATTTGTAACGCATTCCATATCTCTTCCATAACCACCACCCACGCCCTCCACCGCGCTATCGACCGTCCGCGCCGACGGCCTTATCGGATCCTTGCTCTGCGACCCCCGCGATCTACTCCGGACTACCCTCTTGGCTTTACATAACGACGCACGTGCCTTGCGGTCGTAAATGCTCTGCGATTGAGCATCGCGAACGCGTCTCTGCCTGCTATCGTGCCGTCGCCCGATGATGCACCGCCTCGCTATCGCCGTATCGAGCCAGGGCATAGGCCCTGTGGTCTCAGATGGCCGGCTTCGCCTGTTTATCTGCCGATGCGATAGGATGCGATGAGGTCTGCCATGGCCGTTGGGCTCGTTTCGTGGCGTTGTGACCGTTCCTTGCATGTATAGGTTAATCATATAAGTATGCCTGTTTCTTCACCTTTAAGTTATACTCCAATCGATACTCGCTACCTTTCTGCTTGTTTCCATCCACAATGGACTCGCCGTCGGAAGAGAAGGTCAAACACGATGGCCACCCCGACCTAGAGCATTACGCCTCCGCCCCCGTAGCCGGCGGTGTCTTCGACGCGAACGAAGAGCACGAAGTCTTCAAAACAACCGCCGGCGTCAACTTCCGGACCGTAGAATGGCCGCGCGCAACCGTCATCTTCCTCAAGGTCATCTTCGCTGTCGGCGTTCTGACCATCCCCACCGCGCTCTACGACCTAGGAGCCGTGGGCGGCACGCTCAGCGTCTTCGGCTGGGGCCTGCTCAACACATGGGCCGCTGTCATCCAGGGCGATTTCAGGAACAACCACCGCGGATGCCACAGCATCGCCGACATGGCGAATGAGGTTGGAGGCCCGATTTGCAGGGAGATCACGGGTGCGCTTTTTATCGTTGCCTATGTTCTGTTGACAGGGTCGGGCATTTTGGGCGTTTCGATCGCGTTCAATGTCTTTTCTGGACATGCAGTCTGCACCAATTGGTTCTCGTTCGTGGCGATGATTTTGGTTGTTGCAGCGGCTTCGTTCAGGAAGATGTCTCAGGTAAGTCTTCAGCGCAGATGCTCAATGGCCTGAATGCGATCTGCGGCAGGGCTTCGAGTCTGTGAGCATCTTCTCCGATTACGTCTAACGGTAATCGATCGGTATCAGCATTGAGTGTGGGCTTCTTCTTCAAAGACAGACGCTGACAGAATGCTCCCAGATCGGCTGGCTCACATGGGCCGGATTCGCATCTGTCTTCATCGCCGTTTTCATCGTCGTCGTAGCCGTCACCCAAGTCGACCGCCCCGCCGCCGCTCCCCAAACAGGCGACTACGAGCTCGGTTTCGCCGCGATCGCCTACCCCAGCTTCGCCGCAGGCATGGTAGCAACCTGCTCCATCTTCGTCTCCTACGCTGGCACCTCCGCCTTTCTGCCCGTGATCAGCGAGATGCGCGAGCCGCGCGACTTCCGCAAGTCCCTCTACCTCTGCATGGCGATCGTCATCGCCTCCTACGTCTCGTTCTCGCTTGTCGTCTACCGCTACTGCGGCGCCTGGGTCGCCGTGCCCTCGCTCGGCTCCGCGGGCCCGACGATCAAAATCGTCGCCTACGCCGTCGGTTTCATGGGCCTGCTCGTCTCTGGCTGCCTGTACCTGCATGTCGGCGCCAAGTACGTCTTCGTGCGCATTCTGCGCAACTCTGAGCACTTGCAGGCCGACACGTGGGTGCACTGGACGACGTGGCTTGGCTGTACGGGCGGGCTCGGCGCCATCGCGTTCATCCTGGCGCAAGCAATTCCGATTTTCAACTACCTGTTGTCGTTGACGGGGTCGTTGTGTTTTGCGCCAATTGCGCTTTCGCTGCCCGGCTGGTTGTGGTGTCATGACAATATAGCGTGGCGGCGTGGGAAGTGGTGGCAGCAGATTGTGTTCTGGATCACGGCGCTGATGATTCCGCTTGGGATGTTCATCTGCGTTGGTGGGACGTATGGCGTAGTGGTGGAGATCAAGGAGGCATATGCTAGTGGGCGGATCGGTAAGTGCAATCTGTATGAGTACTTGTCGAGTCTGATGGATGTACTAACAGTGGGTTACAGGCTCCGCGTTTTCTTGCGAGGACAACTCTGGCACAACTGCTTCCTAGGCTTGAGGTAAAGATGAGCAGCAGACATGGCGATTTCAATGGGTTTAGCTCCTAACAATCCAACAGGTCTAATTTGATTTTGACCTACGAATACAGTGTCTTAATTACATGCAATTTCAATCATTCATTTTTCGTATGCTACATTCTAAAGTCCTTTCCTCCGTGCTTTGTCAGAGGGGCCTTTCCCTAGGTGATCGACAACAAAAGAGAAGAGATGCATTTAACGTACATTCTATGCGCGCTGAACCGCTCCGAACGCGACTGTGTCACGTCAAACCTCACATGTACAACCGATTAGACCATTCGTGAACCCAAACCCCTCACTCCGCCGCCCTCTCCTTTCCCTTTCCCTTCCACCCCGAAGACTCCGTCTCAATATTGAACCTCGGCGCCCCACTCGGCCTCGCATCCTTCCCCTCGCCCTGATAAAACTCGCACGAGAACTTCAACGCCTTGCCCGGTTCCTTCCAAACCGCAATCTCATCTCCCGAGTAAACCCTGCCAAATAGCCTCTTGCCGTCGTCGCCCCGCTTCAAATGCACGCCGTTGACGAACACTCCCGCACTGCTCTCGGTTGCAATCACGCAGTGCAGGTCCGGCAGCTGCGTCCAGGAGTCGTCGCCCTCGGGCACCTTGTCGATGCCCTTGGCGTGGAACCAGAGGAGCAGCGCGCGCTTGCCGACGCGCGTGTCCGTCGGGTCCGGGTACACTTGGGTGTTGGAGGGCGCGCGGCCCCAGGTCGTCAGACGGCAGTTGAGGTTGAGGCAGATGGGGCCTTTGGGCGTGTGAGAGTCAGGGGTGGAGGCGAGTTTGCCGACGCGAGGGGGCGGTTTGAGGAATTCGGCGGGCGGTTCGAGGGGGTGTTGGGAGTGCTCTGTGGGAGGAGTGGGATGTCTGCCGTTTTGCGGCTTGGGCTCGTCGTTTGTGCTGTCTGTGTAGTAGTTGTCGTCGTCCTGGTCTGTAGCGGAGTCTTGCGTGGTGTCACGTGTAGTGGAGCCATTGGAGGGAGGGTTTCGGGCTTCAGCAGCAAAATCATACCCACTGACTTTAGAAGCATACTCGATGTTGTGCGTGCTCGGGTCGTCGGGCTTGTAAAACAGGGAAGGCGACATTTCCAAGCGTATCTGGCGGCTAAACGTCGACTGATTTGGCGCTCTTGGGGTGATCTGCGACGGACTGAAGGGGTTTGATTTCTTCGACTGCGGCCGGGGAGGCGAGCGAGGAGTCTTCGGTCGTAGTGTGTTTTCTGTCGCATGGCTCGCAGAGTGATGTCGGGAGTCCATGTGCATTTCGCGCACCAGAGATTCGGCTCCTAGCAGACTCGGCGATGCTACATTTCCTTTCAGGTTGTCCTCCCGGAAGTTGTCGCCGTTGCTAGACCCCTGACTCTGAGCCGAGCTCTGAAAACTCGTGGTTTCCGGCATCGCGCCTAAGGCACCAGAGCTCTGGAGTGCCGATTCACTGATCTCGCCAAACAGCTTAGGATTGGCTGCGCTTGTGGGACCTTGACTGTTGTTCGCTTGGTTTGCGATAGGCATGGCGTCAAACATGAGCTCGGGACTTGAAGCGATGGGAGAGCCGTCGGGGTTGCGGTAGGCAAACACCTCGCTCTTGAAGCGCTTTGACTTTCGCGGGTCGAAGAACTTGTAGTCTCCTGAGTGAATGTCGAGCTCGCTGTTCTGGCTCTGCGATGCGGCGTCACGCTCGTCGAGACTGAGGTTTGCGAATTTGGACTGGCCTACGCCCTCGTGCTCTTCGGCGATCACATGCAGTCCGCCTTCCGCGAACGACTGCGCCGCGCCTGCTACCGCCGAAGTGTCGCCACCGAACCAGCTGTGACTGAGGCAATACACCGGTGAAGGGCGGCCGCCTGGATCTGTGTTGAGCATTTCGAGCATCAAGTTGATTGCGTCTTGAGATATGCCTTTCCTGAGCAATTGATTGGTGTCCAAGGGCGTCTTCATGATTTTGTTGAACATGCCGTCTCCATTTGCGTCGGCGACACCCTCGAAAGGCGGTTCCAAGCACAGCGAGAACCACAAAACTGCACCGTAGGACCAGATATCGACGGATTGGCTGTAGCTATGGAACTTCTTAGGAACCGTCGAATTGCCGCGCCAACCTCGCTTCTTGCCATGTCGTGGAGAGTGCGTGTCATACTGAGGGAAGACTTCTGGCGCACAGTAGAGAAGCGTGCCGCAAAAGGTCTTCAAGAACGTCTCATCGTTGCTGACGACTTTGGACAAGCCGAAGTCGGAGAGCTTGATGGTGAAATTGGACGACTCCAAATCCGCGAGCAGGATGTTGTCCGGCTTGATATCACGATGCGTGATCTTCTTCCTATGAAGATAATCGAGCGCATCGAACACCTGCGCCGACATTTTCTTGCCGAGCGGCTCAGTCAGAGCGCCATAGTTGCTCAAATACCCCTGCAGATCTCCACAAGGGACGAACTCCATGATGATGTACAGATGCTGCCCGATGTCCTGGTATTCGACGTACTGCACGACATTCGGATGGCTGATAGCCTTCATGATCTGCAACTCGTTGTCGATCTTGCGGTCGAGCACGCCATTCTTCATGAATCGGCGCTTTTCGAGTTCTTTCGCCGCAAAGAGCTGTCCGTCGCTTTTTGTGGCAAGCTGGTAGACCATTGCAAAAGCGCCTTTGCCGATGTGACCGACCACATTGTACTTGTCGCCACCGCTCCAATGCATGCCAAAGCGCTTCGTCGTGACCGGCACTCTATGAGGACCCGCCTGAGTTGTGCCAGGAACGGGCCTCAATCTGCCGGGAAAGTGAGGGCCGCCAGCTTGCCGATTTGCTTCTGCTTCAGCAGCAGCCATGCGTTGCAATAGCCGCTCGACGTTCGTTTTGTACACTTCCCCGTGGTCTTCCCTGTTAGGGATGCGCACGATGAACTTGATGATCTCGTCGGGGTTCGGCGAAATGATCTGAATAATCGCACCTCCGGTCAGCATTCGCGTCTGCGTGCCCGCCTTTCCGCGCAGCACGACGTCGTCGACTATCGTGCCGTTCGTAGAGACGTCCTCCAGCATCAGCACGCCGGAGTCGTTGAGGAAGATCCGGAAATGCACGTTGCTGACTCGCTTGACCGTATCCGTATCCAGCACAATATCACAGGCTTGTACGCTTCGCCCAAACACAAAGCCCATGTGAGGTCTAATGACGTTTGCTGAGAACCGCAAACCCAAATCCATCGCTTGTGCTGCACCCGCCGACGTTGATGAGGTCTGCAGTATGAACGTCTCTTGCTCTTCCAGAACGGCCTGGCTAACACCGTCATCGTACTGATCGTAGCCCTGGGTCTGTAAGACATTGCGCGGCGAACGGTTGGCGGTGTGCGCAACGATCCTGAAAGCTGCAGGGGAGCATGGGTGGAGAATGCATATCAGGTCGGCGAGGTCTTCGTCGGTCAGGCCGGAGTTGTTACGACCCATCCGCCGTGGGTCCTGCGCCTGCGACTGTGTGGCTTGCGTCGGTTCCTCCTCCATGGTCGCACAAGTATATCGAAAGGTACGAAGGCGGGACTAGCTAAGGTCTCGGCAACAGGCAGCGAAGCGCCTCGAATAGCGACATGCAGCAGGGTTTGGCCGGACAACCACACTATCGCCAGTCGACAGGTTCGAAGTGGCAAATGCGATAGTCCTGCTGAAGGGCGCAGTAGCTTTATATACAATATCCGTCCATGCAAACGAAAGCAGCTCTTGTGTTTTCAGTGTTGGCGAATCACCGGTCTCAACACAGGCCCTGGCCTGCTTTGACTTCACTTAGGCCAGGGCAGAAAGTACAAGTGTGGCCTGAATAATCGAAGGGGAAGGCCTTTCAAGCAAATCGCTAGGTTCGGAGGGCGGTCGGAGGGCACGCTGGGACGGGAGGATGTGAGTCTTATTAAGGCGGACGATCTCGATACTAGGCAGCAACCTGCTCAGACCGGTCCACTTGCACAACGTCCGCGGGACACTGTTGTATCCCTAAGCGGTGATTGTGACCCCAACGGCAAGGGAGTGTGGATGATGATGAAAAATCGAAAAATGATCAAGAGAGCACTGAGGCCATTGAAATGCAGCTGTGACTTGGAAGTTCGAGGAACGTGACGACGCGACTTAGCGCGCTTTTTCGCGAGATCCACTTTCAAGAGACCCAGGTTCACGCTTTATCTCCGAGCCGGTGATAGTAGTGATCGGGGTGGGATTTCAGTATGGTGATCGAATCAATGCATACACTCGTAAAGCTCTCTTTTACTCTCAATATGCAAATGCGCTGACTGAAGCCCATTCATGCAACGCGCAAACCATGCCATCGTCTCCAACACCTTCGGTCATCCAGCCAATCTCGCTGCGCCTCTTATCCTACGGCAATCTGAGCATTCTATCCGATCAAATAATGAGTTCAAGAATTACCACAACCCTCTGCGGCCGACTGACCCGCGACACTCTCTTACTGCTCCTTTCCATCAATTCTCAACCAGTCTCTTCTTCTTCGACGGCGAACCTTCCTAACGATCCGCGCCAGAGCCAGCCTGCGCACGCCGGCCCCTCATACTGGTTCTCCTCTCAGCTTCAACCTCAGGATCGCTGTCGTCTCCGAAACCCCAAGTGCGGCCCGAAGCCTTACGACCGCCCATGCCGTCGCCAGCAGTGACGTAGATCTTCTTCTGTTCCTCGCCCAGAATCGGGTTGTAATCGCCCTTGCGCCCACCCATGCCGTCGCCCGCAGTGTTGTAGATCTTCTTGTCGGTCTCGCCGATGATGGGGTTGAAGGCGCCCTTGCGCCCGCCCATACCGTCGCCGGCTGTGTTGTAAATCTTCCTGGGCTTGGGAGGCGAGTCGGCTGTAGACCAGGAGGGCTCGAGCTCGCCGCGCGCGGACTGGCGCGGAGGTCGGATGTTCTCCTTCACGCTGGCGGGAGAGGCATCGGTGAATTCGTGCTTCGAAGCAAAGTCGTTGCCGCGGCGGGCGGCGTCCACGTTAGTGGTTGTTGGGCGCATCTTCATTGCACCAGCGGGAGAGTCGTCCGCAATTTCGTAGTGCTTCTCGTGGTCTTTGCGCGGAGGATGAACGATGTTACGTTTAGGTGGGGACTGAGGGTCGTCCTGGTGAGTGTCGTCAGAAAGGGTTCAGGGAGAGGCGAATATCTCTGGAACTTACCTCATCTACGCCAGCGCCCCAGTGACGCTCAAAGTCGGGCTTGTTCTTCTCGTTGACCTTCGGCGGTGTGGCAAAGTCCTCGAAGCTGAAGGTGGCTTGAGATTTGCGGTTGTCTTTGCCGCTGTTCGGGCGCGAGTCTTTAGGAGCATCCTCGCCGTTGCCGAAAGCAAAGTGGTCGTACTTTTGCTGGTAGGTCTTCTTGCCCACTGGGGTGCTGTGAGAGTCGTGGTCGTTCTCGTCAAACAAACGATTGCCGGAAACATATTTGCCAGCACCGCCTTTGACGGCGCGACCGTCGATCTTGGCCGGGCTCGTACTACGGTGGGAAGAGGCAGAGGTCTCCTCACCAACGAAAAGATCGCCGTAGTCTCGTGGCGCCGGCTTCGCCGATGGACGCGGCGCAACAGTGGGCCCATTGTATGCGCTGCCGGAATCTTCGTTGGGATCGCGAGGCGCGAAAAGCGCGAGGCTGGCGTGCGGGTCGCGTGTCGCGCTCACGCTTTCGTCGCGCTTGTGGTGATTCGCGACAACATTGTGCTGCCCGCGCGCAGCCGAGCCGTTGCTCGCCTGGCCGGTCGCATTGACGCTAGCCTTGACGGCTTCAATCAACTTCTTGCCCTCTCTGATCGGCCAGTTGCGGCCTGTGCGACCGATAGCCTCGACCTGCTTCAGCAAAGTGCCCTGGTCCCAGTACAAGCGGATTTGGCTGATCTTGCCGCCTGCGTCGAAGCTGACCGCGTGGATCAGGGGAAAGGTGACAATGCACTCGTCGATGACATTCTCGTCCATGCCAGGGAGAAATGCGCCGCCGCCATTCTTGAACTGAAGCGTGGTATCGGTCTCAAGGCAGAGTCCGTTCGCGCCCTCGATCGCATTCAGAATGTTCTCTTCCTTTTTGACAACCTGTCTTCCCTGGCTCTGAAGATGTTTGAGAATTGCGGTGGGCTCGCTGATCGTAGTGGTGGTCGTGATGTAGTTGATGGATGCATTTGGCGCAAGTACCGAGGTGCTGGGCGAAGCGAGGAAAGACTGATATGTTGCCGCCATTTCCGCTGATGGCGCAATCTCTGCGCGGGGTATGTGTTGTTCGTGGTCGGTGCGGTCACCGAGAGACGGTTGTTATGTTGGCAGTGTTGGTGTTGGAGGATGCGATGTGCGGACAGGGAAGAAGGCGTGAAGACGGACAGCACTCAGGCCTCTGAGTCGGGTCGCGTAGGTGACACAGGGGCAGGCGCGAAGCTGCAGTAAACACAGTAAACACTCCGCAGGGCGGAAGGCGCGAGCCATGGGACTGAAACAAGCTAAAAGTCAATAAGGTGTGTCGCCCCGCAGCGGACCCTGTCTCGCCGGCAGGGCTGCCGCGCTAGTACTTCACCTATGACCCTGCGCTCGACCTTATCATTTCTTCACCAACACCACGACATGCACTGACCACAGCCCCAGTGACCGCACTCGATTGTGAGTGAATTTGTCAGCTGAGTACTATACTGTAATTCGAACATCGTGCCAGCTCCTACATTTCGAGCCATAGACGTCTTGAGGGACATTCGAATACTGGGTGCATTGCCCACCGGTGTCTTGCTCTGAACGATGCGCGAGACAAGTAGGGTTATCGCGACCCTCTCATGAGTTCCCACGTTTTAGATTCGAGGTCATCTGCTTTGTTCTCGAATAATGCCACGGAGCACTCGCGATGACGCCCGTGTATCTTCACGGACCGAGCGGGAAGAGTCGGCACAAGCTTCACTGCATCGAACATACCATTCACACACGCAGCGATATTCACAAGCATACTACCCATGACCATGCGGCAGTATCCGGGCCTTTGACAGTCACTATTAATGTCCTTCTCGCGCAAGCATAAATATCTTAGGATTTGCTCTCGAGTCTTTGTTTGTTCCCAAACTCCTCATTCAAGAGCATCCACTTGCAACAATTGCATTGTCAAATTCCTATTCAGCACTATCTTTGACCGACTCCAGGACCACTTGCATTGACCATGGCAGTCGCTATGAAGTACATCGCCCTCGAAGGACTGAAACTCAACCGTTCCAACATGGAGTCCAGCAACGCGAAGCACCAGAATACTCCGCTGGAACACCCCACCGAGGATCTATCTGTAAAGAACCAAGTCTCAGCATCAATGTCCCCACGCAATGGTGAGGGGAACAGCCTCCTCAGCCGGCTGGAAGCCTACCGCACCGCATATCTTGCCCTCACGCCTGCGGATAACTTCGACACCGCCCTCTACAAATCCGTAAACATTGTCTCCGGCACCACACACCCGAGTGGCACCTCTGGTACTGCAATATTCCGCATCGCATTCCCAGCACAGTACTGCAACAAGTTTGGCACGGTTCACGGTGGCGCCATCGCCACGATCCTCGACGGTGTTGCCCAGTGCTCGACTGCGGTTGTCGACAACAACTTTAAGGAGGTTGCGTCTGCGACGTTCAAGGGCAAGGGTGGAGTAGGCGCGACGAAGGCGCTGCAGGTCGGCTATCTCAGACCCATCACGCTCGGCGAGCAGGTCATCATCCTATGCGAGGTGCTTAAGTCAGGACCCCAGGGAGCGGTCATTCGCGGCATCATGAAGCGCGAGTCAGACGGAGAGGTTCTCGCAATCTGCGCGATGGACAAGGAAGGCTGTGAGAAAGCGAAATTGTGAGCTCTGGAACTCATCGATCGACATTGTCTGGGAGCGCTGTGGATGAATCATGACTACCCAGCTTTGGGGAGAACGAATCCCCCAGCAGCGCATCTGCTATGGTTGCCCCAACTGTCGCGCGCACACGGGTGCTTAGGTTGAAGCGAGGCACTCCTCGAAAAGCTTCCTTTGGTGGACAAGCAACGCTTGCGTTCCTCCGCCCACAAAGTCGACTTCTTTAGCGGGGATACAGCTACACCTTTTTGTCTGTAGATTACAATTAACAAGAATGAAGTGACTTTCCTTGTCTCGTTATCACTTGTGTGACATGTCCCAATAGCTCGGAGAATAACAGTTTGACCACACTTGCATGACTAGCCCGCACAAGAATTTTTCATTTTCTACCCCGTCAACTATTAGCTAGACTCAGGTTCGCATTAAAATGATCGTTGAGCAATGAAATCACGGCGTTCGAATGAGTGAGACGAAATTATGAGAAATTGAGGCCTGGAACCGCATTGCATTGACGTTACACACTTCCTAGCATTTCGCCATTTTGTTCGATCAGCACGGCGCTTGAATTTTGGGTTGCCGAAGATGGAGACCACCTACGGCGTTTTGTAACTGAAGATGGAGACCACCAAACAGTGAGATTAGGCTTACGGCCGAAGATGGAGGACCACCAACGGTGCTTTTGGTTTTTTAAACTGAAGATGGAGACCACCAAACAGTGAGATTAGGCTTGCGGCCGACCACCAACGGTGCTTTTGGTTTTCTAAACTGAGGGTGGAGACCACCAACAGTGCGTTTGTGGTTGAATGCCAGCGGGGGATTTTTCCATGTGACCGCGACCGCGCAAGATCTACTTCTTTGCTTCCGCTTCCGCTTCAGCGTCCATATGCAAAGCTTGAAGATCTCCTTGAAGAATAAGCCGGCTGTTGAATCGAGCCGGCGAGCCAAAACCAAGCGACTTGTCGTCCAGAGGTGTGCACAATCAATTTTTTACTTGACAACTTGATTGATTGATTGTTGACTAAGCAATCAATCAAGTTGCACCTCATGACCAATCAATCAATTC